>NC_056740.1:233933748-234009613 GCF_019279795.1 Protopterus annectens | reverse complement strand
GCACTCAGCCTCCATCAGAATACCTACACCAGGGTGCTGGCAAGGAAAACTCCATTCAATAGATGTGCCTTCAGATTCAAAAGGAGACTCCATCCTGGCTGTGGAACAAAGGACCAACTATTTTTTTCTTGCACAGGTAATGAAGAGGGTATGGGAGTACCCCACAATCATTTATATGAGTTTTTGGACCTAAAGGTTGTATATAGTGATGTATACAGAGCTTCATGTGAAATGCTACAAAACCCATGAGCTCCTGGGCCACTACTCTGTGTCATTCAGTCACTGTATTTACAATATGTATGGTCATATCCAAAGCATTTAGTCAAATGCATTCAAGATAGCAGGAGGAGCAGGATTCTAAAAAGAAGACATCTTGTCTCCCCACCTCTTCTTAATTTGTTGAAGCAAGATATGAAGGCACAATTGAAGTGTGAAAAGGAACCACTTGGTGGACATGAGGTCACATCTTTGTTGGTTATAGATGATGTTGCCCTTCTGTCCTATAGTGAAAGTGATCTCCTGCATGCACTGTAACAGTTAACTACATAGTGAGAAGCTGCTAGGATGAAACTCAACACCCTAAAACAGAAGTCATCCTTCCCTTCCAAAAAAGAGGTTGGCTCTGCAGATGTCAGGACAGCAGCTATCATACACAGAGAAGTTTAAGCATATTGTGGTTTGTTTTATGAGTGACCATTGTACTGAAGCAACAGCTGATTCATATGATGAGGCTGTCAGTCTGTTTATGTCTCTGTCTTCACCTCTGGTCATAGCTTTGTGTAGGACCTAATAAGATGAGATCATGGATAAAAGGAGTATAAAGTTTCTTCACAAGGATACTGGACTTACTCCATTTTTTAAATGAGAAGGTTGGCAGTCTTTGAGGTCTCAGAGCAAAGTCTTTGCTCTTCCAGCTTAGAAGAAGACAATTGAGATGGTCCTGGCACCTACTGAAGATGCTCCCCATTAAGTCCTGTGGGAACTGTACCACATAAACCATACTACATAACCTATGAGCAGGAGGCTCAAGAATAGGTAAAAAATGCTGTAAATGTTCTACATCTCATCTTGCCTGTGGTTCTTACAGTTTGATCTAAGAGCTGGAGTTAATGATTAGGCGTCAGTATGCTGTTTTTGCTTAGCTTGTTATTATCACAATCCTTACAAGGACAAGTAGTTTAGAAAACTCATATGGTGATAGATAGATCATCCATCAGATCAGATTTTGGCCCTGCTTAGGTTGTTTTAGTTTGTCACCCACATGACTGGCAATGTTGAATGCCTTTGCAAGGTCAACAAGACTATATATGCAGTATTTGCTTTTTTCTACATCTGACAGGACTATTTCCATCACTTAGATAAAGGGTGCAAATACATATTGACTCCTGCACAGACTATGCTGGAAGTCTACAAGTACTCCATATTGATTCAGACATATAGTGAGATAATCCTGTTTGCTCTCTTGCAGGGACTTGGACAACAGACAGAGGAGGGATATAGGAAAATGGTTTCCAAAAATAACTTTGAAGTCCTCCCTTTAAAAGACTGCTTTCCACAGTCTTAGCAAGATGCTTTTCATCACAGACTTGTAAATATCAACAAGAAGCTTGGAAATGACTATACATTAGCAGCAGCAGGTTTATCTACTTTGGATAAAAGAGTACCTGGAATAACTGGTCCAATGTTTTCAAACATTTTGAACACTTTACACACATTACTTTGGCATGTATAGTTTTAGAAAAGAAATGAGGAAATAGAAGAGAAGTATTCAGCTGTTACATTGAAAATACCCGGACTGATCTAGTAATGTTTGTACAAGTCATGGGCCATTTTGTTGCTGTTTGATCCAAAACATACGAGTCAAGTATTCACTGAATTTACTCTTTGACAGAGTTTTGGTGTTCTTGTGAATGGAAATAAGCTTAATGATTTTTGCAACATTTTGCCTTGTACTTGTGAACTTCTGCCTTGCATACATTTTGCAGGTGTGAGGAAACCAAAATGTGTGCTGCATTTAGTGTAATCAAGTCACACAACAGATTCCTACTTAAAATATGTAGCTCTAAGAGAATATTCTACCTTTCCCAGTCTTAATCTTAGTTAAGTGTTAACAATTCAAAGACAGAGCTCCCCACACCAAAACTTGTACTTCTGTCTTTTTGGTCTGTTACCTTGATTGATGAAATTCGCGCCCCACTCTTAAGAAATGATTCTATGATTCTTTCATACTATGTCACCCCAACACTACACTGTCAATGGACTATGCTATCTCGAGCTGTGAAGTATGCTTGCCAGCACCTTCCAGAGAAAGCTGCAATAGAACACACTGCTGTTTTCTGTCATTTGCATGTTTATTCTGAGTACACTCATCCTTAAATTGTATTATTCCCTGTCAAGCCTTAATTGTATTATTCCCTGTAGGATTACTGATCCTACAGACATTGCCAACATACTGGCTGACAGGTTCAGTGCAAACTTCTCCCCCTCCCCCCCAAAGGAGAGATATCTATACCAAGCGATTGCAGACCCCCAAACATCTCCAACGCCCAAGTGAGAACTGCTCTCTCCAAAGCAAAAAACACAGCATCCATGGGACCTGATGGTGTCCCCGGCTGTGTGCTCCACGAACTCAACGAGGAATTAAACCCACAGCTAGGACAGCTGTTTAATCATAGTCTTACCTCTGGATACGTACCCAGGGAGTGGCGCACTGCAACTGTGGTCCCACTTCACAAAGGCGGTGCCTCCACCGACCCTGGAAATTACCAGCCCATTAGCTTGACAAGCCTTATCTGCAAAGCCATGGAGAGGATCATAATGGACCTCATAAATAAAGACATAGGGAATTTGCAGACTTTGGATCCATCCCAGTTTGGCTTTGTCAAAGGCAGATCATGCCTTCTAAACTTGGTTGACTTTTCCGAAACAGTCACCAAAGCCATTGATGAGGGAAAGGCAGTCCATACAGCCTACCTCGATCTGGCGAAGGCCTTTGATACAATACCCCACTCGGTATCATTGAAAAACTCATCAGCTTAAATGTTAACCCATACATCACAAGATGGGTTGCAAACTGGCTGAGTGACAGAACCCACAGGGTCAGAGTTGCTGGCGCCATGTCAGACTCAAAGCCTGTCACAAGTGGTGTACCACAGGGCTCAGTCCTGGGACCACTCTTGTTTGGCATCTACTTTTCCAAGTACAAGCAAACACAGGAGGGTTATGGCTGACAAAGTTTGCAGATGACTGCAAACTGGGCCATAGTAGAAAACACATCTGACACAGATATCCTTCAGAAGGGTCTCACAGAAAGCGGATAACTGGTGCCAGAGCCATGGCCTAAAGTTAAATGCCAAAAATGCATAGTCATACCCTTCGGGAAAACAAGGTTACCCCTAGCTACCAAATAGGTGGCAATCCACTGAGCACAGAAGAAGTTTAGGAGGACCTGGGGAGCCAGGCTGATAGAAGTCTGTCATTCGGCACCTATGTAGGTAAAGTAGTTAGGAAGACCTTCTACATTGCCCACCTTATCATGAAGGGATTCTCATCTAGATCAAGGGAGGTCATAGTCTCCCTATACTCATCACTCATCAGACCAATGATTGAGTACAATGCCCCATTCAGATGTATCTGACCCGACACTTGCAGCAGCTGGAGAGGCCACAAAGTTCCTCACCAAAAGGATAAAGGGTCTCAAACATCTGTCCTATGCTGCCCGACTGAAAGAACTCCAGCTCTATTCAGTCGCTACCGCTTGCTCAGAGGTGACCTTTGCCTAACATACAAGGCCATGTCAAACCCAGATTTGATGAATATGCTTCACCTCAAAAATCTAGATCCGTCAGAGCCACAAGGGGCGGAGACTTAAACCTCGACACGGCTATTAATAGGACGTGCTGGAGGGATAGATTCATCACCCAAAGACTCCCTATGCTGTGGAATAAAATCCCGGTATATGTGAGGCAGAGCACCTCGCTGGCCTTGTTCAAGAGAAATCTTGACCAATGGATGGGAGATCGCAGATATACCCCAGGGATTACCTCAGTGTCACTGCTCGACAGAGGCACAGCAAAATAATGGGTATAGTTCCCCATACTAAAGGGGTGGCGTAAGCCACAAAACTATGGGCTAGGCTTGTAAATGCCCTCGGGCAGGTAGCCTAGTATGAACCTATGAACCTATGAACCTATAAGCCAATGGTAAATATAAGTACGGCATAAAAATACATTTATCACATTATACTTAGAATTTATTTTGAAACTTTGTAATAATGAAAAGAACACCAAATCCAGAGACTGCAACTTCCAACAGGCAAAAAAACGACTCCAACTCTTAGATATTTTGTAAGCGCTTTCATTCACTTTATTACCGTGAACTTCTTAGAAGTTCACGGTAATAAAGTGAATGAAAGCGCTTACAAAATATCTAAGAGTTGGAGTCGTTTTTTTGCCTGTTGGAAGTTGCAGTCTCTGGATTTGGTGTTCTTAGAATTTCTTTTGCTATTGCTTGTTATATTTGTCCTGTATACTTTGAAAGTAGAGTTTTGCCACTTCCAACAAAAGATCAGCATGCAACTTTTTCCATTTGTCATCATAACTGTTCATTGGTTCACAGGTAAAGTACTAGGCAAATGGTCTGCAGGCCATTTCATACCTAGCCAAAAAACTTTTTTCAAAGACAGCAAGACAAGACAGACCAGGAGAAACTTTGAGGCTGCCCATCCAATTATCTGGGTTTACCTTTAAGGTGGTAGGAACACTACTGTGCTTGACACGTACTGGAAGTTTGTTCTGGAGGTGAGGGATACATTGGGATATGAATCTATCATGCCAACATGTCTTCTTTATCTGTTGATGAAAGTTTAATTCTTTTAACCAAGTATTTGATGTACCATTAGTTCTGCAAAGGAATGGGAGATCAAATAAGGTTAGATCTTTGATGGCATGAAAGGCTAGACATATATATCTATAGAGGAGTCTGTAAGAGACTGAGTACAGAGAAAGGGCTGTCAGTCTCTCCTAATAACTAACTTAGTTATGAATCTTTGAGGTCTGTCAAGTTGTGTTATATGTTTAGATAAATGCATGCCAAAGGGTGCATTATATTCAATAGTGGGTTTGATAAGATATGAGGATAGGGGAATTAAGACTTCTTTGGCTCTAGTGGACATGCCTTGTGAAAGTAGGTAGGCCAGATAAAAGGCTTTCTGAACTACTATGAAGACATGATAGTCAAATGATAAGGAATTAACAAGAGTACCCAGATCCCTTACAACACTGTCTGATTGGAGGGGTGCATCTCCTATATGGTAAGTGAAGCTGTTTTGTTTACCAAAATGAACTGTGCTACATTTGAGACCATTGTCCTTGCACCAGTTGTTAACATGGTCTAAGATGTGTTGGAGCAATTGTGAGTCAGCTGAAGATGGAATAACAACACCCAATTTTCTGTCATCTGCAAACTTAGTTAACTATAGGCTAGAAGTGCTGTCATGAAGGCCTGTGAAATACATGCCATATAGGAGAGGGCCCAAAACTGAGCCCTGTAGTACATCGCTGGGAATTATTTTGCTTTCAGAAGTGGCACATACACTAACCACATGGGTCTGTCAGACAACAAATAAACTATCCATCGCACAATATAGGACTTACAATGAGATTTACAAGTCTATCAATAATGCTTGCATGGGGAATAGTGTCAGAGGCCTTGGCCAGGATTAGATATGCTGTATGCACTGTATAACCACTATCAACTGTCTCAATTACTTTTACAAAAAAATTAACGAGGTTAAAGAGAAAGGACCTTCCTTTGATAAAGCCAAATTAATGAGGGTCTAAGGTTAAGAGATTTTCAATGTCCAGATTAAAGAAGTCCAAGATAATGCACTCCATAGCTTTACGTATGTGGCTAGTGAGACTGATGGATCTATAACTTCCATAGTCAGTAGTTGTGCCAACCTTGTGTAATGACATTACAGTAGCTGTTTTCCAGACTTCAGTGGAGAAGCTTAGATTAAAGAGTTCAAGTATGGGTTAAGAAAGGACATATTTAGCACAGATAATCAGGCAACATGGTATGTTGTCAGGGCCCATGGATAAAGTATTCTTACTTTTTGAAAGGTTTGAGAGAAGTTGTTCCATATTAATTAAAAGGGGTGGCTGGGATTGTAGAAATGGTGGGATAGCTATAACCTTGGGTGGAGTAAAATGTGCACTAAATCTGTTAGGTAGGATATTATCTATTTCCTTTGGGTCAGAGAGTGTAGTATTATTGTAGATTAGCTCTAAACATTGTTGGGTGTTAGTTTTAAAATTTCTGACATAGTTAAAGAAAGATTTGCAGTTATTTTATTTTCTTTTAGTGGCTATTTTAAGTTCATACTCAGCTTTGAGCTTCCTGATGGTTCCCTTAAGCTTTGTTAGTTTGCTTAAGTGTACTCTTAAGGTAGGTGGAATGAGACTTTATATAAGCATTTAGCAGCTTCTTTCTCTTGTTATATAATTTATTTATATGGGTGTTTTCACCAGGGGGGGGGGTGACTATAAACTTCTCATTCTATTTGTTACAGATAGTGGGAGGAGAAGTCAAAGGCGTAGGTAGCAGCTTTAGCAATAGGATCCTTCAGTGGAGAATTACAGCAGAATTTATTTATATCATCAAGTAACTGAAAAAGGTTTGCTTCTCAGAAGTCCCTAAACATAAAGCTGTTTACAGAGAAAGTACCATCAGTTTTAAAGGAAAAGGTCACTAAATTATGATCTGATTTAAGAAGACCTGATGGTGCACAGGGAGCTGTGCAAGAATTGGCCATATTTGTGAGAACTAGATCCAGGATATTGGGGTCCCCTAGTTGGAAGGTTAACTATTTATGAAAGAAAGTTAGCATTTATATTATCAAGGAAGTGCTGGGCATGCAGAACATTGGCAGTGTAGGTCAACCAGTTTATTGATGGATATTTAAAATACCCCAGTAGAAAGGTTGTGGGTTTAATGGGAATTTCAGCTAATGTGTTAGAAAGGGACATAGAGGGCATTCTATAGCTAGCTATGAAGTGGTAACTAGTCTTGTTTAGGGTGATTTTGACTTCTAGGAGTTCACATGTAGTATTCCAAGAAATCTCTCATGATGTGATGACATCATTGACAAATACTGATACTTCCCCACAATTGCCAGAGGCTCTGATGATGTGATAGGCATTATATTCAGGAATAGAGGGAGGGCTTTCTCTGAAACTTCATTTCTGTAACTATACATATATGAATGAGTTCAAGTTGCAGGAAGCCTCAAGTCTGGCATTTTATGTTAAGACTCCTTGCATTGAGTGCAGCCATATTAATGTGTTCCAAATTAGAATTTACTAGGTTGGAATGTCCATCAGACGGACTTTATAGAAAAAAGGTACTAGGGGGCAGCAAAGACTTTAACCAGAATGTGAAAGCCTTGAAAAGAGAGATGAAGGGCATCCCTGACAAAGCAAGAAGACCTGTCAGCCATCTCATCCCAAGCTGACTGGATCCCACTTAGAATGACACCAGCAATGTGCATAGACAATTATCAAAGCTAATTATCTTGTCCTAAAATCTCTGCATCATTCTGGGTGATTGAAAAATACCAGTCAACACCGGTGTCTTTCCTATCACAGACACATGCATAGAAAGCACAATCAAATCCTTTTGCATGTCCCTCTAAGTAGAGTGTCTAAGATCGTTCACCCCAAGTGGACCACTATCAGGTCATAATCATATTTGTTAGGATGGAGGCTTCTAAGAGACCTTATTATATCCTGGATCGTGGCTCCAGAAAGACAACTAACTGTCACCCTATTCTTGTCCAGCCTAGTAAGCATGGTGTCCATATGCCTTACAATAGAGTCACCTATTACTAAAATATTATCATGTTTAATAGTGTATTCAAGACAATTGGCTAATTTGGCAAGCGTATGACTTTGGTGCCATTTCTAATTTAACATGAGCATGATCATTTATTCTAATCTTACCATGAGTAACAAAGAAAGGATAAGCATATTGTGATGCATTTAGTCACTTACCATGTGTGAGATGTAATTCATAAGGTATGGAAAAAACATAAAAAATAAGCTAGAAATGCAACTTTTACTGCCAGTACATTCTGTTACAGTGAACCTAAATCATATTGTTGTAATGCTTCATAAATTAGTCAGGTTCACTATAACTTGCAAGAGAACCTGTTAGTTAAGTTATACCAAGAATATCCTAGTTAAGGCGTTGTTTGGGAGGAACAGTTATTTTGGAAATTGTTACAGGTAGAAGACAGTTTAGAGACAAAATCTGAGTTTTGTCCAAGTCATTGTAGAGCTTGCTGGATTTTATAAGAATGACTCACCTTCATCTGCTATTTGCAGCATGATATCAGAGAAGGGTACAAACAGCAAAATACCAGGAATAAAGAGAAAAACTGCACACCTGTTAGACTGGCAGTGTATACTTTACATTTTAGGTATATTTTAGCTAAGCTGCTCTGCTAAGGGTACCATGGTAAAGCAAAATAAATGGAGTGAAATCTTGCTTAAGTAGTTCAGTTAAAGAGATAGTCATAACATGGAGAGACTAAGTTTTATCCATGTCACAGTGCCATGATTTCTTTTGAAACATAATCAGTATAGCCTGGGAAATTGTAAGCCTGCACCAGAAACCAGTAGGTACACTCCAGTTAATCACTGATCTGGAATTCAGACTGATTGTTGCATATGGGATATTGGTACCATGAGTGCAAGCTAGGAATGACAACAATCTATTTTTTTTATCCTGTGTCTGCCAATCACATGCAAAGCCACAATGGTCCAATGTAATGAGGTTATGGAGAACTTTTATCTTGCTGGTCTTTGGTTCAGAATCTTATATAGAGTTTATAACCAGTATAGTCAAGGGAATTTGTCTATAGGAGTCACAGTCTAGAGGGCAACTTCCCCAATTTAAGTAGAACAAAAACTATAGCTACTTTCTAAGATGACAGAGAAGGATGGGAAGACTGTCAGGTTAAGTTATAGACAGGAAGAAGCAAACTTCTATTACACAGAAGTAAAAAGTTTATATAACTCAGTTGCAGACCAGTGAACCTACATATTGTATCTGACTGCAGACTGGATGTGACAAGTAGTTCTTGAGGTATAAAAAGGAGATTATTTTAACCTAGTAATTTAAGATGTTAAGTATAATGAGAGTCCAAAGTTGAAGTTATACATTAGAAGGTTATACAGGTAGAAGGCTTAAAAGAACATATATGTAAACATTGACATAAAATGAGGCTAAGTATTGAGAAGGAAATGCTGCATCTGCCATTTAAAAGTATGTTTTAACCAAATGTTCAGCCTGACATTATACTTTCAAACATTTAGCAAGCTTATTGGATGGATGCAAAACTGTTGTTTCAATTTCTTCAAGGCCATCATGGTTACATAATCCAAAAATGTTCTCATTTGTGGAATGGATAAAGTCTTAGTATTACAGGAATATATGTGTGGATTATTATGATTGTCAGAAAGCATTGTTATGGCTGATTATATTAATATTCTTGTTCTAGTGAAGCTTTCTGATGTTACATTTACACAGGTACGTCCTTAAACTCCTTCAAAACTAGAATCTAATATAGTGCTACTATGCATTGCTATAAAGTTTGGCAGCAAATGATCGAATAAGACAATAGAAGGGCCTCTAGAGTTTTGGGCAAGGGTGTTCATGAATGCTTTGTGGTCATGAATTAGGATATGTAATGTGTCTCCTGATATAATATTGTCAGTAAACCTCTGAGAAAAGCAGATGTTTGCTCTGTTAGAGAAGTGCTATGTCTGAGGGATGTTTAAAAACATCTCACAAAGTGTAAGATTCTTAAAATTCATCTGTGTGGTTCAATTTTGCTAAAATGTTTTTTTAGTATTTTGAAGCAGGTGATAGTTTATCTGGTTCTGAGGTGTTATTTTGTGTGTGTGTGTGTGTGTGTGTGTGTGTGTGTGTGTGTGTGTGTGTGTGTGTGTGTGTGTGTGTGTGTGTGTGTGTGTGTGTGTGCAAACTAATGTAAGCTACTAGACAGTTCTGTAGCTCCTCTAAATGATATATATAAATTAAGAAAGTAGAAGATAATAAATTTGAGTAGGTTGTGTTAAAATCTTATCATGGATGAACCCAAACAAAGTTTAGCATCATAAGTATCTTACAAAAAATGTATTAAAATAAAATAGCTAATCCATATTTCTTCTACTCACCTGATTAATGAACAAACACCAAGGATGCCTTGGCCTGTTTTCTCTGATTTGTGATTTATCGAGGAAAATATTTCACTAAGAAAAGAAAACACCAAAACTGCATAAATTACAGACTTTATCTGGTTTTAAGATGAAAAGCACTTAATAAAATTTTAGTTTGTCATGTGCTCTGCAAAGATGCTGCTTCTGCTTTTTCTGTAGTTTATGCATTATTGAGAAAGGTGCATTTCTTGTAACAAAATCATATGTAGGGTTATTATCTTTCAATCTTTTTGCATGACAGAACTGATTTTATTAGTTGTGTCCTGCAAAAGAAATCCCGATATTTAAAAGAAAAAAGGATATGAACGTTCCTCTAAATATTACATTAAATTTTGAAACTTTATTACAGATACATTAAGATGATATAAAGCAACATAAGCAACAAAAATTCTGAAACATCTATTAATTCATAGGTTGTTATTGGGATATTGACCCAAAGGTCTTTATAAGCTTAGCCATGTGTACCCAGTATAATACTAGAGAAGCCGAATATAAAGGATATTGCCTAAACTCAATATCTTAGTTAGCAATGACTGTCCATATCTAGTAGGGTCAGAAGTGAAATCCCCTGTAGAAATGTATAGTTTCCCATCCAGGCTACACTTAAACATGGTCATAGAGGGGCTTTGTTTGATGTGAACTGGTAGCCTATTCCAGAGGAGTGGCAACCTCTGAGACACATATCTGTCTCTCCAGCAGGTCCTATTTATCTCACAGGCCATGTTAAGGTCCCTGGAGCAGGTGACCCTTGTCCCATTTGACTTGGAGATGTGCAGTATTTCCATTAGTTGTGTATCTGAGATTGATCTGTAGGCCAAGCACAAGTCTCCTCTAAGTCTGTATGTACTGAGTAGAGTGACAGTGACTTCAATGTTCAATGTATGACGTGCTGGAGACCCTAAATTTTCTTGAGTTTTCATTTTATTATTCACTTAGTCCAGTTCACGGTGATGAGTCATCAAAGTCTATCCTAACACTTAGTGGGAGCAAAACAGTGGAATGAATTATGAATGCGATACCATCTCATTTTAGGATGAACACTAATAAACTAAAACAAAGTGCATTATGTCACACTATGGCTGCCTGTAAAATCTCATATTTTAGTAAGAAGTGTCCCACTTTCTGCATCTGAAAGGTTGCAACTCTAAATGGGACTGACAGCAATTGTTAACCCAATATAGTGTTGTGTAGTGTAAGCTTCCAATTCAAATGATATTATTAAACTCAGAAGCAGAATGCCAAAAAGAGAACATTTTAGCAAAGTAACATACCTAAAAGGAAAGCTGACCAACTGTAAAGAATTTACTACACTCTGATTAGAAGAAGCAATAAAGCAATAATTTTCATTGCTGAAGAGTAGCATGCACTGGAATAGAATTCCAGCAACAGTGGTTTGAGATGTGTAGTCAATAACATTTGAAATCATTAGTCAATTAGCATGTAGCAATTAGTACAGTAATCCTTTAATATGTTGCAAAATGTGATACACAAGATGTATAGGTGTCAGGCAGTACTGATACTACACAAGAGTTATGAGTAGCAGTAAATGTGTTTTTTTCCATTTTGGTTTAGCTGTTCATATTCTGCCTATGTATGGCATAAATAATGCTGCATAGTTTAGTAAAGCTAGATTCCAAGCAATTAATCATTTTGCTGGCCATGCAGTTTTAGTCACTGTTGCTGCAGTTCAGTTCCACTGCAAGCCAACATTCAGCACTGACAAATATTTTATTTCTTATTTTCTTTTATTTTTTTTCCTAGTAATATAAGATGCAATAATAATGAAAATATTTTATTTCATTAAAACCACAGTTTTACAAATTCGGATACTGTAACAATTGTAAATAACCAACACTCATATTAGCTGATAAAATAGGCAAAGATCACTGTGACTTACTGTTAGTAACATCAGTACCATATAAGTGAAGACTCACTGTTTTAGCTACATATGTTGATAAGTTACTAAGATTATTATTACTGCTACTGTGAAACATTTTACTCATCTGGCCAATAAATGTTTGCAGAGCAGACATCTTTTTCTTGAACGCCTGCCTGGTGAACTTTAGAAATATCAACTTTTGGGGTCAGATGTTATGTAGCTAATTACAAGGAAGCTGAGAGGGAGAAGAAGTGAAATAATTGGGGATAGTTTGGTAAGGTAGGGGGGGCTGTAGTGTTTAAGGGTGGGAGGACTGGTTTTCTGTCTCTTTGGCGCAGATGTTTTGTATGCAACCAGTGCTAGAGTGGCCATTAGCCAGATGAGTCAAGCTTGTATTAAGAGCAGGTACTGGGCTTCTACAGGAATATAAGTTGTTTCTGATGAGGGAGTTATGCTAAGGGTTAGTAGATGCAAGGGGTTAAGCTAGCAATTGGGGTACCTGCTGATAAAAGGGTAAATATGGGGGTTAACTTGCAGACCTGGTAAGAGGAAGTTAGTGAAGAAGAATATGTCTAGGCTGGGACAGCCTAGTTCTATACAGATAGATAGATATCTATATATATATATATATATAAAGAGACAGTTGGGGGAATGACAGCAGTATTTTTTATTTATTAACTGGGAAAGTCCAACTCGGAACAAGCCATTTTTCAGCAGAGGCCCAGGGAGAAACACTCCAGACACTTGTCTTTGCAACATAGGAGGAAACCCACATGAACAGGGAGGACATGCAGACTCTGCACAGAGAGCATCCAGCTGAGAATCAAACCAGAGAACCTCTTTCTGTGAGGTGACAACACTACCACTGCACCACTGCACCAGTATAATTATGATCTCTTCTCTGAGCCCTTAGGAATGGACATAGGACTACTCTATGCTAGGGGCAAGCAACAGGTGTGAATGGGGTCTCAGAGTATGCAACCATCAGCAGAGAAGTAAGAAGTTTAGATAGGTGGGGATAAGAGAAATGGGGGGCAATGAGCACACCAATTGATCTTATTTGTGGGTTGTACCTGGGGTGGTAACTTAGAACAAATGTTAGAATAAATTTAAATATAATGCAGCTTACCTTATGCTGATTAATTATACTGGCAGCATCTAAGAACAAGGACAGAGGTTTTGGTACCACTAATTAACATTAAAACACTGTGTGGTGTGCTGTTATACTAACAAAACTGATGAAAGAGAGGAGTTTATGTGGTGGGCAGGTATTCCCCATTTATTGGGTTGGGCTTGCCAAATATGTGGAGCAAAAAATATGAGAGGTGGTATTGTGAGGAATGAAGCATGGATTCAACACTTCACTGCTCACTGCAGGTATAGTGAAGATTTACAAACTGGAGGGCTGAGAAGGTAATACATGGTTTGCATGGTCAAGGGGAGAGAGATATTAAAACATTTGGAATTAGGTTGGGAGTTATATACAGAAATAAATACATACAGACAGAAGAGGCCAGTGGGTATGCAATGGGATTGGGCAGGACGACAGGAAAGGAGGACTGAGGGAGAGCGTGGGAAAGAGATTACGGTCAAGGAACTCTATAGTAATTTCTGATGCTTTTGTTTTGCAGTGCAGGAGGACTACACTATCAGAATTTCAGATAAAGTGGGAAGCAATTGTTTCTCAAGTAGCAGCCTATTCCAGGAGGTAGCAGGCCAGTAGCCACTGAAGGAGCCAGAGGAGCATTCAACCAGGCTAAAGAGAAGACAGACATGCGCATCACAGAAGGACAATACACCAGTCAATAGGTCCTGGAGGCAGAGCGAAGGACCACCAGGTGTCAAGAGGAGATGGAAGCTGTACCCATAGCAGCAACTCCACAGAGCACAGCGGGTAATGTTTTTTGTCAGACCAACTGAGATAGCAGTGCTAATCAGCGAACTAATGAGCTGGTGGCAGCTTAGCAAGGATTAGGTGAGAAAGATAGTGTGGTTGAGGTTGCAGGAACTTTTAAATGAAGGCAGCTGGCTGCAAGAATATATGGAGGCATGCAGCAGTGACGGAGTGCTAGCTGAGACAGGAGAGCAGGCAGAATTGCCTCAGGTTGGGGGTGGTTCACCTCATTTACCATTTCAGCAGTAAAAGATTGATGGTTGAAAGTCCCCTGGGGCTGAGTAGACTGGATGGGAGTCAGCAAGGAGACTTCCCCTTCTGGAGGTAGTCATGGTATCTTCATCACACCACACATTTCAGGAGTGGTGTAAAAAAAATTTGGAAAGGGGGGTTTGTCAATGGTTTGAACCTATTAATACAGATGGAGGACAGAGGATTGCTGAAGCTCAATCCATTGGCTCCAAGGTTTGAAAGCAGCCCTGGCTGCAGTGGGGTGAAGACGGTCCATCTGGCTAACATTAAAGTCTTGGGAGATTTGAGTATTTGGGTTAGTGTATTTTATAGTGTCATTCTTGGTGAAAGGCCCTCAGACAAGCTCTCCCACTTATACTTTATTTCTTAACAATAAGGGAGGCTCAACAGCTGAGAGGAAGTAATGTTTGGTTGTGGTACAACTACCATTTTAGGAAACTTAAGGCTGTTAATAGATCCTTGAGGTGCTAATGCAAGCATGCAGATACATAGCTATGGTAGGTATAATTTATTTTATTTATTTCAATGTTAACCACTGCACCAATGTGTATAATAAGTGATAAGGTTGGGGCCTAAGCCTGGTCAGAAGGAAGGTACCATCAAACTGAGGCTTGTTTGGCATTTAATGTTGGCAGGTGCACCTGGACTATATGCACATTGTAGTGGATCTCATATGGGAATTAGGTGCTGGTGGGGAGAAGCAAATTATGGGGGCAAGTCCTTCTGGGGACACAAGAAGGGAACAAGTTCAGCCTTACCATGGATCTGGAAGCAGAGGATTTCAAGACCTTCTAAAGACAGTGATCAATGACAATTATTTCCTTTTAAGAACAGCACCAAGATCTTTCTTCCACCCGTGGTAGTGGTGCTGCGGTAGCGTTGTCGCCTCACAGCAAGATGTTGTCGCGTTCAATTCTCAGCTAGAGCGTCTTCTGTGTGGAGGCATGCTTGAATGGGCATGCCTTCATTGAAGGTTCTGCGTCAGGGCTGGTAA
Organism: Protopterus annectens; assembly: GCF_019279795.1. Classification (NCBI taxonomy): domain Eukaryota; kingdom Metazoa; phylum Chordata; order Ceratodontiformes; family Protopteridae; genus Protopterus; species Protopterus annectens. The sequence continues at coordinate 233,994,311 of NC_056740.1, read as the reverse complement.
CTTGGCACGTAAAAATCCACTTCCAAACATTAGCGGACCGGAGTTCCACTGTGGTGACCCCTAACCAGGATAAGCCGAAAGACACAACAACAACAACCAAGATCTTTCTTCCCCAGATGAATCAGAATTGCCTTAAAACTGGATGAAATGCCACTGAATTCTTCTAGCATTTTTTCTAAATAACATCCCATGCTTATGTATCAAGGCCAATGTATTTTCCACTGGTCTTGCAGCATACCTAGCAGCCTCAAAAAGGAAGGAATGGCCTATAATTAATAATCTTCACTCAAACTGTAAAACAAGAACACAAATATAACATTTTTAAACATAAAGCACCCAAACTATCTTATATAAAACTTATAAGTCCCTAAAGCCCATCTATCCTTCTTAATACTCTGAAGTAAAAAGGACTTTAATACTTTTTTTCAACTTAGCACATGAATTTCTTACGTGACTAAGAGAATATGACATTTAATGGAATTGTACAATGAAGAAGCTGCACTATGAAAATAGAATATAAGAAATGTAAAAATATTGCTTTTGCACATCTCACTGATTAATGACTATTAAGAGGGAAAGCTGTGGAAGTCTGTCAAACTGAAATCAGTGATGTGAAGGATAGTATAACATATCATTCCTTGTTTAAGTAAATGGTAATGTATAGTGTAAGCAAGCACTGTAAATATCAGCTGCAGACAAAAAAGTACGCATTCTCATAAAACTAAAATATTTTTTACTTAAAACAGAAAAGTTACCTCTTCCTCTGAAAAACATTGTCAATTGAAAAGGAGGAATTATGTGCTTTATTTTCAAAGATAAATAACCAGAGGCATTAGAAAAGCAGTTTTACTAAATATTCAGTGCTACATTAATTTGATAAACATTTTATATGCTGTGTTATACAGCTTGTGTGTAGCAAACATCTATTTCACAGTGAAAAGGATAACATCATACCAAAAACAATAGGCTGTTCATAGTGTGCTTGAATTAAATGATGCCAAGAAGAAAGGGAATGTAAGTACATTATACTTGCTATTATACTTACGTGAAAAGGGCCATTTACAGAGGATTACAAATAAAGAACTGCATACATGTTAACATAAATTACATCTGTGAGAGCCCATCACATTACAGAGTACATCTGGACCCCACACATTTTCTTACAAGTGACTTGACATCATAATCAAAGTTGATTGGTGCAGGTAGATATGACTAACCCTTTAGATGCTATTATTCAGGCCAGTACGTCCTTCTTCAGTTAATGAAATTCTTACTTCACCAAGGATGGTACCTTTTGTGTGTGTGTGCGTGTGTGTGTGTGTGTGTGTGTGTGTGTGTGTGTGTGTGTGTGTGTGTGTGTGTGTGTGTGTACATCCTAAAAATGTAGAAAAGGTTATTGGCACAAAAATTGCCTTAGATCATGATATCAGTTCAGTCTAGGGGGATTTCATCTCTCTCTGTTTAGTATGTATTACACTTCACATTAAATGGGTTTGGGTTACAGAATAGACTATTTTCTTATCCCCTGTACCTTTTTAAGCAGGATTAATATAGGACATTCCAAGCTATACTTTGCAGAGAGCAAAGAAATGAAGGTGAGATTCATCACTGTTTGCAGCACTAAACAAAAAAGCTAAGCTGCATAGACGCTTAAAACATTAAACTGCAAATGTTGAAAGTACAACATGGCCCAACAAACCAGGCTTTGGATATTGCTGTAATAATCTTACTTATTGCAAAATCAGCTCCTAGTGTCTCAGCATGTTCTTCCATCTAGGAGACATAAAATTCATCTTATGAAAACCTCTGTGCTTATATACCACTCTTAACCAATTAAATTTGTTTGTTGCATCTCTGAAGAACTGACCACAGCCATTAAGAAAACATCATCCTTAAAATTGTCCATTCTTTATCAAGAATACAAAAAAAGGAATATAAATGAAATGTACATACATTGCTACATTTTGTGCTAAAATTTAAAAAAAAGAAAAAGTAAATGCATAGTATTTCACTCAGCCAGCTACCATCTGATATTAGAATTGAAACCCTTAGAAGCAATGGTATTAAACTTTAAAATCAATCTTGCTTGTCAATAAAAAAAATCCCTAACCAAAGGCAAATTATGCAATGATACCTTATTACATCTGTTCCCATGAGGCATCTGCTCTAACCCTTCTTCTCCTGCTGAAAATAAGCATGTTCCCAGACAAGTTATCATCGTCCAGTTTCTGCTAGACACTGCTCCAGATCTGCAAATACTCACATTCATTCCCTAAAGAACATATCACTCAAATGTCCAAATTTTCCCAGCATGTCCAGATGTTTTGCCTCATATTTTTGGTCTATTTCTCATATTTTTTTTCTGGCAAATCACTGAGGATTGAAATCATTAAATAATGACATAAATTTGAGTTTCAAACTTCATATCCTTCAGAAAATGTGCAATAACACAAAACTGGTTATTCTAACAACTTTGTTAAGGTCATATGAGTAATATTTTAAATATGTTCCTATTTGGGGCCTTTAATGCATATTTTGTAGGCTTTGTCCAGATTTCATGCACCAGGAGATTGAGAAGTATGCTAAAGAACAGAAACTGGCACCTGATTGTCCCCCATCATGCAGTAATCCAGCAACCTTGTCACTAGTTAAAACTGGGTTATCATCAGAACAGTCAAGTGCCTTGCCAGTGTGACACTGGGTTGGCTGACTTTTAGTATTTTTCTTATACTAAAAATTGCTATTGATATTTGAAGGGGTTTTATTGAGAAAGTTATCTAAATATTTTATATTCAGCATGTGCTTTATGCAGGGGCTTCAGGTGAACCTTATAATTGTGAACTCTGTGATAGATTTAACAACACAACTAAGACTGAATGTTTAAAGTCTTGCAAGCATGTGCATAGTGAAATGAGCAGATAAGAGAAGAAAGAAAACAGGTTAACATGAGAAATACTCCAATATTTTTAGTATAGTCAAAAAAATCTAAGAAATAAGATAAAAAAAGTTCAATTATATTGAAGAAGAATATAATAAAATAAGAAAAATGCTGAAGAGAAAAGAAAAATGTAAATAAAAACTTAGGCCCAAAACAGACTCCCTTCAAGGTCTGTTTAGATTAGCAAGATTATCAAAAAAGCTCCCAAGACAAGGTCAATATAGTTTGTCATTAAGTGTGAAGGTGTAATGTCAAATGTGTTGTTCAATGGAGAAGAAAAATAGTTCTCTACATCAAATGTGATATCTGAGAATCCAGTCTATTAAAGAAAATATAACCCTGCGGTTACTTGTCTCCTCACATTCAGAAAAAGAAAGCAGTTGTTCTTACTCTTTGAACTGATAATGAATCTAAGGTAGTATATAACTGTGTAAAGTGAGTCTGCAGTTTATCGAATCGAGCAGCCAGGACATCCAAGGTGGCTACACATTGAGTAGCAGGTTAACTCTAGCTCTCCCAGTATGAAAACTGGAACTTAGCAGAGAAAGCCAGTGGACCTAGATTTCTGGGTAAATTTCAGTGCACTGCCTGGATGCCATAAAAAAAGAAATACAAGGACCTGAAGGAAAATCAGTTACAAATGGTGACAATAAAACACTGACTGGGAAAAGTACTGTATCTGTTGAGCAAAAGGCAGTGCAATCTCCAGACATAACTTTCAGTAACCTAGAGGAAAGTATAAGGCAACTGCACACAGACCTGATTAAAATAAATGAAACACTGATGGAGTATATCAACTCATACAATAAAAGGCTGGAGAAAATGGAAGGCACTTTAAACAGATATTCAGATAAGGTGATAAAACTGCAAAAGTCAGTGGTCAAAATGAAGAAAAAAATGACTGAATATTAGAGTGCAAGAGAAGAGATGTTTAAAAAAATAGAATTAGAGGACATAGCATGTAGGGAAAACCTAAGATTTCCTGCTATACTAGAGAAGCTGGAAGGAACAGACTGTATTAATTTTATAAAAACACAAATAAGCAACTGGACTGGTATTCCACAACAGGAATCATTACTTCAAAAGGCACACCATGTGTATGCTCCAAACCTGGCTATGAGAAAACAACCTAGACCTTTAATAGTAAAGATGCAATCTTACCAGCAGAAGGAGTTGATTCTAACAAAACTGTGGCAGAAGGGCAAAGCACTAAAAGTGGGAGACAGCAGAGTGTTTGTGGAGAATGGCTACTCATTCTACTCCAGGCAAAACAGGATCAAATTGATTCCATTATTCAGGGAATGTCAAGAAGGAGGCATGAGATTCAAACTGCTGTACCCTATCTTCAAAATATTTTTCTCTGGGGGAACAAAATCATTTTTATTGAAGTATATGCTAAGGAATAAATACAAAAGTTTGTCTAAAAGTTAGCTGTGAAACAGAAGAGGATTCTGCTTCTTGTTTTTCTGGTAATAAAAACCAGAGAGACTGTGCCAGTAAAACCTTTTCCAGTGCTCGACTAGAAGAATAGAGAGTATATTTGAAATGAAGCAGAGACAGGGTTTGGAAGATAATTAGGAATAGAAAAAGAAAATCTGGAAAAATTGGACTTTCTTTGACTTTGTTAAACCTGTAAGGGACTCTAAACCATATACCCTACTTCATGCATTAACATTTGAAGAATAAAATCAGTAGTTTGAAAATTGACAAATGTGGGATTAAAAAGCAGTAATTATATTTGTGAAACATGACAAAACAAGAAAATCTGGAAATATTAGACTTTTTGGACTTTGTTAAACTTGTAGGGGACTCTAAATCATATGTCCTACTTCATGTCATTAATGTTCAGAAAAATGCTGAGGAGGGGGAAGAGGAAGAAGAAAGTTAACAATAAGTAAAACATTTTTATAATAGTACTATTTAAATAGTGCAACATTTTATTTGCATGTTATAATTTTTTTCAGTTAGTTTTAAGTGTGATGGGGAAACTTATGTAAATAGGTGCTCTTGTTTTTTTTTTCTCCATTCTTTTCTCTTTCTTCTTGTTCAGTTTTAAGAAATATAGGCAGTGCAATGCAAAAAAAAGACCTGGTTAAAAGAGCATAACAAAATAAAAATTAGTGTGCCTTGTCTCATTCTTGTATAGGGGATGACTTGGTTAAAGCCATTAGCTTAATCTAGAAACATGTTTTAAGAAAAAGCAAGTAAATGAAAAAAGTAGTGAATATTATAAGGCTTTTTTGTTAGTAAACAGTTTTGTGTCTGGTTCTCATGTCTCGTGCAGACAATCCGATAAAGAGAAATTGCTTGGAGAAAATGTTTTCTGAAAGCATTCAAATGATTTCCCAGCTGAGAGAGCTATAAAGATAAGACAAAATCAGACAGCACTCAATAGAACCATAGGCTGTACCATGAGTCTTAGCACGGCTAACTTTTCTTTTAGGTTAGCTTAAGTATGGGGTGTAGCTGTCAGTTTGGAACATTTGTTCCTATTAGGAGGGTAAAGCTTCAGTATTTGAAGATGTACATAGTTGTGTGTGTTATTATTATTAAGTTGATATGTTTTAGCAAGGAATGGGGGTGCATTTTTGTTTGAAGGTTTTTAATAAAAAAAAATTCTGTAAAATGTGACATAGGCTTAAATGGAGATCAAGAAACAATTGCATAAAAGATTAACCTGCCAAACAGTACATGCATGTAACAGAAAAGTTGGAACTAGACATTTAACAAAAAAAGCTGTTGTACATAAAAGGTGGGAATAATAATTTCTCAAGAATAGTATGCTTTCTATAAGATTTAAACATTAATGGTCACAGATAAATACAAAAATGAAAGAGTAGCAAACTGTATTAAAAAGTAGAGTACAAATAATTATGCTACCGGAGACACAATTGGAAAGAATTGAACATGTGAAGTTGATAAAGGGAGGTTTTCAGGATGTTTTTTCACTGGAATATCTGGTGCAAAGGAAGAGGAGTGCTTATATTAATTGTAAGAGGAACTCCAATAGTAATAGAAGAGGATAAAATGACAATAATGGTATATTTGTAGCACTAAGGGGCTACTGGAAAGGAAGGAGGATTACACTGGTATGTATTTATATTCCACTAAAAACTGCTAAAATGGAGCTTAAGAAAATTCTGGGAGAAATAATCATCTTTCAGCAAGGATTATTTCTTATAGGTGGGGACTGGAATATATTTTCAACAGTGAAGATGTGTCTGGGGGACCAGAAGGGAAAATATAACAAAGGAGGGTAGAGTTTTAAAGAAATTTATGAAAATATTAGGCATGGAAGAAGTGCCCCTGGATTCTGCAGGCCTTGAATGGTGTGCAGGATCAGTGCAGGAGCTCTAGCAGGCAATATGTCTGATGTGCGATCCAGGAATAGCCTGCAGGGGCGTGCACGAGCGCTCCTGCACTAGTCCTGCATGGACTCAGCCCCTGTATGCAAATTACCCGTTTGCAGGAGAAATCCAAAAAAATGAGGTAAATTTGCGATCCAGGAAGCTGGAAACCAGCCATGCAGGACTAGTGTAATCTGCAGTAATGTACTCGGTTAGTAACTGAGTATATTTCTGCTAATTCCAAAACAGAGCCGTGACAGCTCCAAATAAAGGGTGCATATCTGTCAGGAAGCATGCCAATGGCCAAGTATAAGGCCATTGGCATTGAAAACACTGTAAAAAATAAAAAAAATAAACTTTTATTATTTTTTTTAGCCGATCTCGGCAGTTTAAGCGTAGGACAGCGGTGCGCAAATGGAATCAGGAAAAATAAGAAAATAAATCTAACTAAAATCACTATTCTGTCATAATACCCAAAGGCAGGCAGAAGACAATATGGCCAGTGAGTAGTGGTTGCTAAGGGGGGGAAGCTTAGTGTGAGACATGTAACTAAGCATTAGCAGGCAATCTTATGCAAATGAGGGGAATGATAGTGAATCCCATATATCAACAGCATGCTAGTCAGCTTCCAACAGTGTAAGAGCAGGAACAGCTTCTTGCAAGCCTAGGAGTTAGCTGACATCATGGGGGGGTGTCAGGTATGCTGTAAGTGGATCGGAGCCCTGTGGCTCGGGTTTACTCCTAGCTTAGCAGAGTTAAGCAAGGGGATGTGTCTGAGGCTGCCTAGCACTCATTACATTGACTAAGCGGGTGTGCACACCTTGTACTGGGTTTTAAAGAAAATGTTAAACCAGGAAATAGCAGCTCTGTGCACATTTGAGCACTCTGTTTGCATGGCATGCCCCGGGGCTGAAACAGGAAGGCAATGGGAAGGGAAAACAGCAGTAGGAAGGTAATCTAGGAGAACTAGCATAGCTGGTAGGTGAAATGTATCAGAATCAGCTAATTACACATGCAGCAGACCAGACCAGAACACTACTATAAACCATGCAAACACCTTTCCCTCTGGTTTTTCCCATATTCTACACCACCAGTGTCTACAAGCGAGGAACTTTCAACAAACAAAACTACAAAATGATAGCAGCAGCAGCAGGCATCTTACAACAACATGTGCAAGAGGCTGAGGGTGGTGAAGATGTGAATGTTGTCGACCAACCCACAGTGAGGAGATGGAAAAGGGTGTACAGACCCAGGAGCTACATGAGCTGGAGATAGTGGAGCACTTTAGGGTGGACAGGGACCTCCTACAGCAAATTGTTGAGCTGTGCTGGCTACACCTGACACACAGAACTGATAGAGGGAAATCCATCCCAGTGGATACCAAGGTATGTGTAGGCCTAGGAATACTAGCCACAGGTACCTCCCAAAGCTCAACTGGGGATATCATGGGGATCTCACAGGCATCAGCATCCAGAATATTCCACCAGTTTCTGGATGCCATGTCAGCACATAACAGTGAGCATATATATTTCCTCAACACCCCTGAGATGTTGGCCAGCAATATGCATCTCTTCCACCAAATAGCAGAATACCCTGAGGTAGTGGGTGCTATAGACTGCACGCAAATAGACATCAAAGCACCACCTGGTGATCAGGGTACGTCTACATCAACTGCAAGGGCTTCACCTCCATCAACTCCCAGGTCTTGTGCAATGCCCAGGGCATTATAAGGAATATGTGTGCTGGCTGCCCTGAAGCTATCATGATTCCCATATCTGGCAACTGACGCAGCTGTACCAGAGGTTTGCCAGTGGGGACATCCCTTACGGTCACCTAGTGGGGAATGCTGGTTATGCACTGGAGCTGTGGCTGATGACACCCATCAGAAATGCGCACACACCTGAACAAGTACACCATAATGAGGCACATGCACAGACCAGACATATAATAGAGCATGTGGTTGGGATGTTTAAGTCACAGTTCCGGTGCCTGAACACATCTGGTGGAGCCTTGCAGTTCTCACCAGCTACATGTACTCAAATTGTTATGGTATGTGCCATGCAACACAATATGATCCTGCATAAACAGCTGCAGCAGGAACAGCATGGGGCAGGGCCACACAGCCCCCCACCAATGCCAAGGCCTGCACAGACACAGAGTGACACAGAGGAGGAACAACCTGAGCCTGCCCCAGTAGGCAGATGGAGATGTGCCCAGTATGTCCTGGCCTTGGCAAAGAGGCAACACATAGCACATACACTGACACAGTAGGGACCCACAGAATGCCACCTCTCTCTGACTCATACATACAGTAAAAGGGATGCCAAACATGACACTACCTGTGCTCAACCATGTATAGGGAGTGTACTATGTGCATCAAACATAGGCAGCTCTCCAGCACCATCCTCAATACCGGAACACCCACAAGGTAAGTCAATCAACCTACCAACTGTCAAATGGAGTAGAATGTGTTGTTACCTGTATCTGTGGTATGGATGTCAGCATGCAAGGGAATTGTGTGGCTGAATGGTATGCCAGCAGATAGTAGACACCCATAGTGGCACCATGACATCAGTAACAAATGCTGGAGTCACTATAGTAGCCAGTACTACAAAGGGTGACAAAACCCACTGCAGGAAATGTGCAGGCCATCACGTGTGTCCATATGACTCACACATGCCAGTCAGGGAGGTTTACATACCCAACAACAGTATCAGCCAGCAGGACAGGTGTAGACAAACACAAACAGAGGCTGTGCTATGGCCTCTGAATGACACCTATGGGTAACCACCCCCACAGGCCTACACAGACCGACTACAGCAGGTCAGGCAGTGGGATGTTAGTTCAGAAGGGTAGGACGTCTGACACTAATATGTAGGTCAACCAAAGCTAGGACCTGTAGTACACTGAAATGCCTCTAGTCAGCATGATAGGTTAGAATACAAAATGAAATGGAGTACCTGACATACCAGTACAGTCATAGGAAATGTGTATAAGTGCCAGGTGTGACCCCCACCCCCATCCTATGTAGACATGTATAAAAAGTCAGGTGTGCCCCCATTCATGTGTAGAAATGTAGAAACAGTCAGGTGTGTCACCCCCAGTCCTGTGTAGAAATGTAGTAACAGTCAAGTGTGCCCCCAATCCTGTGTAGAAATGTAGAAATGTAGAAACAGTAAGGTGTGTCCCCACACAATCCTATGTAGAAATGTAGTAACAATCAGGTGTGCCCCCCACTCCTATGTAGACATGTAGAAACAATCAGGTGTGCCCCCTCCCCCAATCCAGCATAGAAATGTAGTAACAGTCAGGTGTGCCCCACAATCCTGTGTAGAAATGTAGAAACAGTCAGATGTGCACCTTCCCCCAATCCAGCATATAAATGTAGTTACAGTCAACTGTGCCCCCAATCCTGCATAGAAATGTAGTAACAGTCAACTGTGCCCCCCAATCTTGTGTAGAAATGTAGTAACAGTCAGATTTGCCCCCCAATCCTGTGTAGAAATGCAGAAACAGGTGTACCCCCCCCCCACAATTCTATGTAGAAATGTAGTTACATGTATGTGTAGGTATAATACCAGTGGAGCACAGATGCACAGAAGTGGGCAAGGTAGCAAGATAGGTTGTAGCATCTGCACAATGTGCAGGTATGTGTATGTTACATCGGTGTGCGTTTCATATTGTGTGAGAGTGGTCGGTATGTATGCATGTTTAGGTAAGACCTGGTGTCCATTGCCCACTACTGCTGATGACAGGGACAAGTCTTCACAAAAGCAGTGCTAAACACAATACCCTCCAGTATAACACAAGCTAGCAGTAAGCCATTGTAAATGTATGGTGGTAATATGTGTCACCATCTGAAAGACTAACATGGCATGGCTGTTGGGCTAGATATACAAACAGTACTCAGAGGAAAGTACCCCAGACATACAGTATATATTGTATCACTGTGAAACGGACACACCCTTGGAATATTACATGCGGGTATACATCACATTATCTGCTCATGTAGTAGGAGATACCGGTGTTGTCTGCCCAAACACTTGCAGATCACAAAGGAGGTAGGACTGATGTGTTGGGAACCAGCTGATGTACCTGCACATGAAAGCATAACTGGAATGCCCAACGCATATCTGTGTGTCAGATGCAAGTAGTGTCCATAGCACACATGCACCCAGCTCACGCAAACGCCACCCACAGGTACCTCTCTGGTTGTACCCCTGGTGTGGGGAATGGGTACAATATGACCCCACCTGTATATGGCAATGGCGATAGAATGCAGCATGCAGTGCAGGTGTCCCATGCAGCTGTGTCACTAGCTGTAGGTAGCACCCTGCCAGCATCCACACCACCTGATTCAGACTTCTTCTTCTTTCATCTGCTCCCGTTAGGGGTCACCACAGCAGGTCAACTGTTTCCATTTCTTCCTGTCCTCTACATCTTGCTCTGTCACACCAACCACCTGCATTTCCTCTCTCACCACATCCATAAACCTTATCTTAGGCCTTCCTCTTTTCCTGTTACATGGCAGCTTCATCCTTAGCATCTTTTTCCCAATATACATTGCATCCTTCCTCAGCACATGTCCAAACCAATGTAACCTTGCCTCTCTGGCTATGTCTCCAAACCTTCCAACCTGGGCTGACCCTCTAATATACTTATTCCTAATCCTGTCCATCCTCGTCACACCCAGTGCAAATCTTAACATCTTCAACTCTGTCACATCAAGCTCTGGCTCCTGCCTTTTTGTCAATGCCACTGTCTCCAACCCATATAACATAGCTGGTCTCACTACCCTCTTGTAGACCTTCCCTTTCACTCTTACTGGTACTCGTCTGTCAAAAATCACTCCTAACACTCTTCTCCACCCACTCCATCCTGCCTGTACTCTCTTCTTCACCTCTCTTCCACACTCATCATTACTCTGAACTGTTGATCCCAAGTACTTAAACTCATTCACCTTCACCACCTCTACTCCCTGCATCCTCACCATTCCTCTATCCTCCCCTCTCATTCACACACATATATTCTGTCTTAGTCCTGCTGACCTTCATTCCTCTTCTCTCTGGAGCATATCTGCACCTCTACAGGGTCTCCTCCACCTGCTCCCTACTCTCACTACAGATCACAATGTCATCTGCAAACATCATAGTCCACTGGGACTCCTGCCTGATCTCGTCTGTCAACCTGCCCATCACCATTGCAAATAATAAAGGGCTCAGAGCTGATCCTTGATGTAATCCCACCTCCACCTTAAATGCATCTGTCACTCCCACCGCAGACTTCACCGCTGTCACACTACCCTCGTACATATCCTGTACCACTCTTACATACTTCTCTGACACTCCTGACTTCCTCATACAATACCACAACTCTTCTCTATGCACCCTGTCATATGCTTTCTCTAAATCCACAAAGACACAATGCAACTCCTTCTGATCTTCAGACTGATAGAAGGTATTGGCATGAACACCTAGCACACCTACCCTGTCACCCCAAGGGAATATATTGTATGACAGTCTGAGACTGTAGGACTGACAGAATGCAACAGCCTGCCACATCTGGCCTGCATCAACACCTAATGGCCCACAGGCCTCTGCCAAGGGCCTGTGTCTCACACGAACTGCCAATTCATGTTATGTCATGGACACCCAAATAAAAACACAACACACTCTACATAAGCCATATGCAAGGCCATCTGGATAAACCACAGTAACATGTCTACCATGTCCCACTGCATGAACTGTGGACCAACACCAACACACAGCTGTGATGGGGTGATAACCATAGGGAAGGTATCAGAGAATGTATGCATAATGTAAGGATGAGGATAGAATAACAGTGGGGGGGAGCATGGGCAGCATGGAATGTGCAAGGTCTGACACAAAGCTGTGTGCACACACTATCCCTGGGTGTAATCACATAAATGGGTGGTTACATACCTGCCCATACACCACAATAGGGGTAATGTCCTGACTCATGGCCCCTGCCTCTGGATAACCTGTGCAAATCTGTACAGCTGTGAGATATTGCCATAGCAATATAAGGCCATGCTTACATGTTGATGGATGTACAAGTATGGGATCCTCTGCCAGGACTGTACCAAGGTGCTGAATTGGATACACAGACCCAGCTGCAAGTGTCTGCAGCTCCCCCATCAGGATGCCATAACCTACCATGAATATGTAGGTGTCTGTCCACAGTAGGGTTGGGAGGGTGGCCTAATGGTTAAGGTGTTTGCCTTGCAAGCACAAAGTGCAAGGTTTGAGTCTCACAAGGGATAATTGGCTAGGCTTAAAATGTCTCGCAAGGGCAGTTAGCTTAGTACTAACCTATAAACCTATAAACCTAAACCTATAGAGCACACAGCTGCAGTCACCCTTGTCCCCCAAGACATCACTGTGAGCAGGAATCTCCCCCTGACAGTACATGAAGACAGAAAACATCACAGTGTATAACAGTACACATGTCTGAATATCTCTGCTAACAGCAGTACCATGCAGCTGAAGCACAGACACAATCACCTACAATGCACACTATCCTCTGCACACTTTGTCCTCATATTGCCAAATGATCAATGGATACCATGCAGAAACAGTTTACTACCTGTAGGTGGACAACACAAAGGTCTGCAATGGAGGACAAACTACCTGGAATCAATCCACACATACAATACAGAAGGCCATACTGAGCATGCTCACACACTTAAACAAATAAAGCCCATGTCTGCAAACAACAGTGGACCAGACATATCTGGCAGTTGCAGATGTTAGTGCAGACACTCCTTGGTATGCACCACTCATGCTTTGCACACACAGTGGATAGGAATACAGACATATATCCAAGGACAACACACTATAATAAGCCAGAAGTAGACGTACATAGATGTGTGGAAGAGAGTGACTGTGACAAGGAGCTATCCATTATGAGGCCTGTCCCACCCAGCACACAGTGAAATGGCAACAACCACATGAGATTCAGATGTCAATCACTGTATATACTAGCCACCAGTATCTGTCAGCATTACAGGCTATGTGGTGCAAGTGCTAACTGTGCAACATGACTGTACAAGGAAGTAGTAATCTTGCAGCTGTATAGACGTACCTGTGGAATATAACCCTGCGTGTGCCCACATGTGGTGTGGCAACCTCTAGATCAATGGGTTATGGCCTATGCACACACACTGCCCTCCCCATAGCCCTACTATGACAAGGCTGCTGAGGTCATCCACTTTGAAATACACCTTTGGGAAAGTTGTAGCCCAGTAATCTCTGTGGCGCATCCTGAAACTGCATACTGCTGTACTGTGATACACTAGTTAGGCAGGAGTTCTAATCCCAGACATAGCAACTGTGTGTGTTTCTGTGTGTGTGTGTGTGTGTGTGTGTGTGTGTGTGTGTGTGTGTGTGTGTGTGTGTGTGTGTGTGTGTGTGTGTGTGTGTGTGTGTGTGTGTCTGTCTCTTTCTGTGTAGAGAGCAATGTTTTTTAGGCTAGTCACACTCCCTACAATTCAAATGCCCTACTTTGGCAAGGCTGCTGATGTCATCCTCCTTGAAATACACCTTTGGGAAAGGTGTAGCCCAGTAATCTCCATGGTGCATCCTAAACTGTGTACTGCTGTAGTGTGATAAACTAGTTAGGTAGGAGTGCTAAACCAAGGCATGGCAACTGTGTGTTTGTGTGTGTGTCTCTGTCTGTGTATAGAGCAATGCTTTTTAGGCTAGTCACACTCACTACAATTCAAATGCCCTACTTTGGCAAGGCTGCTGATGTTATCCACTGTGAAATATACCTTTCAGAAAGCTGTAGCCCAGTAATCTCCATGGCACGTCCTATAACTACATACTGCTGTAGTGTGATAAACTAATTAGGTAGGAATTCTAATCCCAGACATGGCAAGTGTGTGTGTGTGTGTGTGTGTGTGTGTGTGTGTGTGTGTGTGTGTGTGTGTGTGTGTGTGTGTGTGTGTGTGTGTGTGTGTGTGTGTGTGTGTGTGTCTGTCTATCTTTGCCTGTGTAGAGAGCAATGTTTTTTAGGCTAGTTGCACTCCCTCTAATTCAAATACCCTACTTTGGCAAGGCTGCTGATGTCATCCACCTTGAAATAAACCTTTAGGAAAGTTGTAGCCCAGTAATCTCCATGGAGCATCCTATAACTGCGTACTGCTGTAGTGTGATAAACTAGTTCGGTAAGAGTTCTAATCCAAGACATGGCAACTGTGTGCGTGTGTGTGTGTGTGTGTGTGTGTGTATGTGTGTGTCTCTGTCTGTGTAGAGAGCAATGCATTTTAGGATAGTCACACACACAGTACCATTCACATGCCCTATTTTGGCAATCCTGCTGATGGCACTCACTGTGAAATATACCTTTGGGGAAGGGGCACTGCAGCAATCCCCGTGGTGCACCCTATAACAGCATCATGCTGTAGTGTGATATTGAACTGTGGTAGGGGTTCTATTCCCACACCTGGTAGTTATGGATGTTTTGTGTGTGTTTCTATGTCTGTGAAGGGAGCAATGCATTTTAGGCTAGTCACACTCAGTACAATTCAAATACCCTACTTTGGCAATCCTGCTGATGTCATTCACTGTGAAATACACCTTTGGGGAAGGAGTACTCCAGTAATCTTTGTAGTGTGTCCTATAACTGTATGAAGAAAGTATAGTACCAAAACACATATGGAATATCCAAATAGTCACGAAAGGCTGCTGTAACAGGAACGAAACTCACAGGCAATCCTTAAAATCAAACAAACAATTTATTGGAAGTAAAAATGGCGCTTTGTTAGGTCCATCCTTCATCAGATAAATCACTTAAACTTGTGTGGGGATTATATACAACCGCGCTCAGTAGGAAAAGTCTGCTCATTAATCAATTAACATTTAAATCATACTAAAAGCATTAAAAACATTAAAAACACTTAACCATTTAAGTGCACTTGCTGGCTCAGATCTTGAGCTACTAAATGCTTTTATGTTTGCAAAAAACACATACTTATATTCTTATATAAACCTATAGCACAACTTGAAATAAATGAATAAGACGAAAATATATATGTAAATGTCAGCTTAAATTTTCGTATATAATTTGTAATTTTACATATTTATATAAATTCTCATATAATTCTGCTAATCAGAACTTGTCAAATATAAATATAACTTTGCATAGATAAATATAGATAGAGGTTATAAATCAATTTTAATTATATTTAAATTAAAATCACCATATATAAGGTATAAAATATTAAACTTGCCCATAGTTATTAATCATGATGTTATAAATCTGTAAACAACATGTATAACATATCAATAAATGTCATATAATATGTCTTGTGGAATCAATAGGAGATATGAAATATCTGCTCTTTAACAATTATGCTTATTATAATATGTTAAATTCATTCTAAGGGCAATATCTACATGTATATGTATATACTGTGGTAATGAATGAACCAGATGAAAAATATTATATCTATCATAGGTATAAAAACCTAAAATTTACTTCCTAGATATTAAAAGTGGTTTGATGGACACCTGAGTGTTGAGTCCCGGCTCAATGTGTGCTCCCAAACGGAGTATCCATTCGAGCTCCATAACTGTGTAGTGCTGTAGTGTATACTAGTTAGGTAGGAGTTCTAATCCCAGACATGAAGAGTGTGTGTGTGTGTGTGTGTGTGTGTGTGTGTGTGTGTGTGTGTGTGTGTGTGTGTGTGTGTGTGTGTGTGTGTGTGTGTGTCTGTGTTTGTCATTCGTATCCTGTCTGGAGGTGGATGTGAGTGCGTAACAACTGGACTCAATGTGGAGTGGGTTTTGCAAACTTCTTATATGGTGGCCCTAGTGTATATCACAATGTCCACCGTACAGGAATAACAGATGCAAAATAGCTGAGAGGCTGGGGTGAAAATCCACCACTACATGTGACAGCAATGCCAGCTGAACAATGCTAGCAACCCTTGTATTACCCAGGGAACACTCTCAACTCATGACTCATACACACACACTTGCCTAGGCAACAGCCGCTATGTTGGTAGTACCTTGCATATTGGCCACTGATAGTAACCATGGTGTGATTGCAGTGGGCTACAGAGAGCATGGCACCCTGTCCATCAGTCCAATAGGCAGGTACATGCCGACAGTTCACCTCCCCCATGTTCCCCACTGGACACCTGCAACACCTGTGGTGCCATCAAATGTGACCCACAAAGGACATACCATGCCTGAAACACAAGCCCTGTATAGACAAATGTCACTTACAAAAGGGAATACTGGTATCATGCTATCAATGTAGGTGCAGGGTCAACCTGCTGTCCATTAACAGTTCCTGCCACATGAGGCCAGGAATGGCACATCTGATGATAACAATCTGTGTACACATGGCCCAGGCACCCCAGGTACAGTTCCACATGTCACTGTACATGCATGTGGGAGGTGTGCACATCCCAGACACTGTCCATGTCATGGACTAAGGAACACATACAAGGCAGGGAATGCACAGCATTGCCCACATGCAATAGTCACCCAGGCGACTGGATGGTGAATACAATATCCACCTGTGTGGGCAAATCCAGACACTACACACCTGAGCCACAATGCAGACCATCATCATGTGGCCTGATGCCAAGGTATACCCATCATCTAGCCTTGTATAGCTGTCTGGCACCGTCGACCACTACAGACCGGTGAAGCAATGCACCCATGCATGTCAGTACTGGCACCGATGTCTGTGTGTGTGTTGTATGATGCATATGACCGCATTCACACTCACTACAACCCTCATTGGCATACTGAAGCATGCTATCTGATGTCAGACACCTCCACATAACCTTTGCCCATATAACCTCCGTATGACCACTGTGGTGAATGTGATACCTGCACAGTACTGTGTTGTGACAATTCCACTAGTGAGGAGTTGTATTCCTGGTCCTGCCAAGTGTGTCACTGTGTGTGCGTCCCTGTGAGAGTATGACTGTGTTGACACTGACACCTGTTCATGCGGACAGGCATGTGTACTACACCTACCGCATAGCTACAATATCCCTGTTGCAGATGTCACTCACCATCAAATATACATTCTGAGGGCTCCTCAATATGTAACCTATGTGGCACATCCAATAACTGCATGGACATGTGATAGTACTACATAGTCATCAGGGGTTTGATACCCTGTACTGGTAGGTGTGTGACACAAACATGCTTATGCTTTACTCTCCCACCCCTCCCAGACTTTTCTTTGCCTCTGTCTGCCTCTCTCACTCCCTCTCTGGTGGATGTGGACACTTACACCTGCTTTGCTTAGGCAGCAGCATGTGTATTTTAAGTGATGCTCATGATCAGCTGATGGCCTCTGCATGAATTGCAGCCCTCTTCTAGCTGATTGCATGTGGAACAGCTGTGGTAACATTCCCATCGCCAATTGCATGGAAACACACTCCAGTATCTAGGAACATCTTGTTGGTGTTCGGCCTTTCTTTCACTGAGAGCAGGAACACAATCTGTTGTTTGGCAAACAGCATCTCAGATGGATTGGTGATTTACCTCTAACATACACTGTGGAAACATGACAACATACAGGAGGTAGATGTGCCTGATGCAACTACAGACTGTAGGTGCTGCTATACTGCATTTGGAGTAATGTTGGTTTAACAGGGTGTGTGTGGATATGGCTGTCCTACATGTTTTAATACCTGCCATGTCAGTGCTATGTTTATGAGGAAACCCCCATCTGTAGGTTCATCTGCAGACTGGGCAGTGTGTGGTGCTTTTGTTTCAGGTGGTACCCACAGAGCACCTATCTGTGAACTGCAGAAGGTAGTGTGAGCATTGCAGGCTGTAGATGGTGACAACCATGAGAGTTACTGACTTCATATCCCTCATAGGACATATGTTGCAACAAACCCTGTTACAACAGTAAATGTATGAGGTTATCACAACAACATGTCAATATTGGCCCTGTGTATGTGCCTCCAGCCACAACCCTGTCAACCTTTGTACATATGTCATGCAGTAAGGGGTGCATATGTGCTGTACACCATAATTAGTGACATCATATCTGACAACAAGCTAGTGAGATAGACTGCTACACATGTTATGTATAGTAGGGGTTATATTTGATGACATAACCTGGACATTCTGTGGTTGTGTGCACAGTACTGAGGTCTGTGTACTTATGGTGATTGTCAACAGTGTGTGCATTGTTAATATGTACCTTGGCCTGTGTACAGGCTATGGTAGATGTCATTGCTCTTTGTCCTGTTCTGTCTGATGTTACATGCTGCTCCACTGTATGTTACCCTATTGGCTTACATGTTTGTAGAGCTGTACATGCACATGTCCCATACCACAGACAGGCATCAGACCACACTGTGTAGCGGCCCAGTATATGTAGTGTTAGTGTGTGAGTGGCACATATAAGGTTGGTGTTGAACAGAAAGTCCATATACTGTAATATTACGCTAGCTTACCATATGTGGCTGTGGCTGTGTTCACATTGGTTGTGGTTATGCACTGTCACACAGGTGTATGTAACTCTGTGCTGTGGCATGCCTGTAGAGCCTGCTACATATGCAGGTACATGTGCACTCCCCCATAGGAAATGTAGACCAGTGTTGAGCCAGTCAGCCTGTAGCCTGCACAGTGCTTTGTTACATGCCTAGCAGCTTAGTGTACTTACCCAGTGAGATGTAATGTCCAGATACTTGCCAGATGTATTGCTGCTGGGCCACCATAACAGTCATGTATGTCAGACAGAGCAGTGGGATGCTGTACTGATGTATGTCAATATCTACTGGGTAGTATGTGGCCATGGCACCTCTATACCAGTGGTTATTATGTGGCAGAACAGACAGAGGTGTGTTAATGCATAACCTATGGGGGCAAATGTATACCAGTAGTTACGTGTTATACCCATCTACATGGCTAACATCCACATTGTCAGGCTTGGTCCACATGTCTTACACTAAGGGGTTCTGTGTATACTTCTGGACTGTCCAGAGTGTGTCGGACTGTCCACATATATTGGCCAATATCTCTGTTGTAGTCCGCAAGAGCATTAGGTGCTAGCAGTGGTACTGTGCTATGATGTCCTTAGGATGTCTGTCAGTAGGCAATGGCACACATGTTAAAAGAAGATGTGACCTCCCACACACACCATGTCTGTGAAAACAATCCCTACTACAGTAGCAGTAGTCTACATATATACCTGCTATACATATCTGACATCCCCTTGCACTACGAAGTTGGGAATATAGGGGCTGAGGTAGGGCTACACTCCATGTTCAGGACATATGGTGAAGATATATGTATATATAATTATCCAGGTATCTTTATAGATACATGCACATATACATATCAACATACATAGATGGATATGTATATGTACATAGATATACATATAAACACCCAGATATATACATATACAGAGAAATATATATCTACACATAGATAGAGATACATATGCACATATACGTATGGATATATATATATATATATATATATATATATATATATATATATTGACAGTAGTAGGTATATCAGAATAGATATGTATGCACATATAGTTATTGATATCTACATATATACCAACATAACTAGGCATATCTGTACACATAGGATGTGCATACATATAAACCCATATGTACATATATCCATATATATATATATATATATATATATATATATATACACCTATATCTATATATACATATATGTATATGGGAGTGCTACAGAATCCTGAAAGCCCAAACTCCTGAAGACCAAACTCCTGTGACCAAACTCCTGAGAGTTAAAAATTCCTGAAAACTCAAACTCCTGAAAACTCAACATCCTGAAAACACACAGGATACCAATGTGTATTATATTCCAGCACAAGTACATACAGAAACAAATAAAACACAATCCATATTACTCTTCTCCAAGTATAACCAGGGGGGGCATGCCCCCCTGCACCCCTCATGTGGGGGGGCTGTGCTTTTATATATATATATATATATATATATATATATATATATATATAGATATATAGATATATATATATATATATATATATATATATATATATATACATACGAAGAGATGTACACATGGCCATATATATGTAGCACTATACAGATGTGTATACAGACATATGTTTGACTCTACATGTGTTTGTACATGTAGACATATATAGACCTATGTTTTATATATATATATATATATATATATATATACATATACACAACCATATTCCTGTCATGAGTAAACCTCACAGTTGTCTATACCCTCTCATTTGTATCCCACTGTATGTATCTGCTATGTGTACATTATGATGAAACAACATATTATTAACAAGGACTACACAATTTAGGAACTAAAGGCAATTGTCAAATACTACTCAATATGTGTCTTGACAGCTATATTGGTAAAACAACAGCTGTCTTCACAGTGGTCATGGTGTAGTGGTTAAGTGCTGTGACTACAGGGTCCTGGGTTCAAGACCTGCAAGGGCTGTTCATTTTGTTGCTGGGCAGAACAAGGGCTGTCAGATACAGAGTGGTTAATGTAGATTTGAGCAGCTTTAAGTGCATTTGTGTGGGTTTGTGCGAAGCTAAGTAGTGCTAAGCTATGGGTAAATGTAAGAGTGCTTACACAGTGCAGGTTTTGTTTACTAGTGCGCAAATCAGCTCAGCTTTTATATTGCAGCAATGTTGATACTTGCTAAGCATGGTTTAGCCCTGGTAATCCATGTGAATGTATTACATACAGGTGTAGTAGCCCAGGGTACATGCTGTCACACTGGCATGTAGTGTATCATGGCAGTACTACTGTTGACAGTGCTAACCCAGGCAAGAGCAGAGTGCTAAATGTATTACTGACAACAGGCACACCTGCGGGCATAGCTGGACACAGAGGCCCCCCTCTTGTATCCCTGGTGTGTGAGCTGTGTCACAGTATATACCCCCTTACTGGGTAATGATCCATCATGTGGAATGTAACTGTAGACACTTCAGTATCACTACATAGCTAGGTAGGGGTCTAGTCCCAGTGTTGCTAAGGAACAGTGTGCGAGTATGTGAATGGGTCTACATCAGGTTGCAGTGTATATATGCCGCAGCGGGTCACCTGTCCATGTGGCAAAGGCAATAATTGTTTTAGTAACCCATGACATGTGCTCAACTGGAACCCAGATATGTCACAGCCATGGTGTCACCACAGTGACATACCCCGTTGTGGCATATGACTGCAGACCATCCCCGTGCTGACACATGTACACCTACAACACATATGGATAACATTATAGGGACTGCAATCAATTAGTGTTACTAAGAGCTATAATGCATTATTGCTGGATGGCTGCACTACCTGCCATTTATGCATTAGACTTTACTCCTTACAAAATGTTACACTGCAGTACTGTGGTACACTGTAGTACAGTCACCATGTACATCAGAACCATATCAGCCTGTCCCTGCATTGATGGTATGGATGACAGGGATGTGGAATAGGTATCATCATATGCACAGGGTGTGATGTTGGTTTGCCAGAGGCCGAGGGTGGGCCATACATTTGACACCATGTGTGTAGGTGAGGGGTGTACTGTGGTGAGCTGGGCATGGTGATGTGGTGAATGTAGGTATGAGGTTGCCCTAGATAGGTTTGCATAGTGTGTGGGTATGCATGCACACAGTTCTGCCATGTGGCTGCCCTACACAGGTGTTTCTAGACAACTGCAGACCATACCTGGCAGGGTGTGCAGTTCACTGCCTCTGGCCATGGACACGTGGACTGTGCCTGCCAGGGATTCTATGGACACATCCAGGTACAGGCCTCGATGTGCCACTCTCACCTGATGATGACAGATGTCCACTGGAAACAGGTCCCTCCTGGGACTGGCCAGGACCATGTGCTTGTGGCCTGCTGTGGTGTGGTGTGGACAGCACCCCCACACAGTGCCAGGGGTGGACAAAAGAGGAATGTCAAATGTTGGCACAGTGTCAGCCCCTGACAACCCCACCTGTGCCTCAACAGTACTATCATCATCTTCGGTGTCTGTATAGACACCAACATCAGATTGCATGCAGGAGGGCCCCTGACCCCCCACGCCACATGTGGTACAAAACAATAAATGCACTTTAAAACCTGTGCAGCATTGCCTAACAGTATACACATACACACACACACACACACACACACACACACACCTCCATAATGCCTACCTGTCCATGGCTTTACAGACAGTCCCACGTATATGTCCATGTAGTACCCCATCCTGCATCACACTTGTTAACATACACACATTGATACCACACATTAACATATCAGTCCTCTAACTGCCTACACAGGTGGTCACAACACAAGGCATGTTGCTACTTTACCTGCCTGACCTGTGTGTAGTGGTATTTCATGGCCTCACTGCTGTCATTCGGTATGCACCCTCTGTATGTCCGGGCATCATGAGCATGGCCCCTATATACGTGTGGGCTACTATGTTCTATCCATAATATCATGCACTGGTGTGTCATGTGTATGTAATGGTCAGTACATGCCAGATATGCTGCTCCTTCAGCCTATCATGTGACAAATATAATATTTGGATACACTCCCTGGTGTTGACTAGTACTTCCCCAATGCATCTGTAGTGCTGCATACATGGGTTGTTGGTGACCTCTCTGCTGAATGCAATATTAAGGGTGTACCTGGTGTCTACCTTCTCTCTGGATGCCTGTTCCATGCTTCAGACCATATTATACTATCAGCTGTACTGTGATTACACACACGACAGGTATTCCTGGTGTATAATGTGGCAGTCCATGTACATCATCATCTATCCCATTATTATGGACCAGGTACTACATTCAAATACATGCATATATACTTCACATAGCTGTTGTGGGAATGATGTCTGTTCTGGATAGTTTGCTGGATGTTCTTATAGTTATTTTCCTTTGGATTTTGCTTTGCCTTTGGCTTGTTATTTTTTTCTTCTTTTATTTATTTCTTTCTCTTTCTCTCTCTCTTTTTCTCGGCTTCTTCCAGTAAATGGATTGAGCTGCTTTGCATAGATTGCAGCATGGCTTTGTAGGTGATGCACATGATCAGGTGATGGCTTCTCACCAATCAGTGACTTCCACTTGCTAACTGCATGCAGCTTGCTGTGTAGTACTTCGAATTACCACTGTCATGGCAACCACCTACTATAAATCCCTACATCATGTGGGCATGGTTCCTTTACCTTTCCTGTGTGATGGACATCACTCCTGTGTGTGGGCATCAGTGTTACAGGTAGCAGGTTGCAATACCTCTTACAGGAGAACCTGCACACTCAGGCCAGCTACATATTTGTAGGGGGTTCAGAACTACAGACAGAGTGTGAGTAGAGCTGATGTATGCAATGTATAGTACTGGTGTTATAGGGTTTGTGTGTGCATACTACTTTACCTTGGAATGCAGTCTGTCTGCATAGCTCTCAACTGTGGGCCTATCTTCTTGATGGCCAGAGATGTGCTTATCATGTTTTGTCTGTCCACCACACAGCTCTTGTGTCAGAGATTTCACTGGCAGTGTGTGTATTGAGTGCTATCAGTACATGACTACATCCATTTCTGTTTCTAACTTCAAATTCCTGACTAAGAGTATGCTGCAGACTATTCTGTAACACCAGCGACTTGCTTAGTGTATGACAACAGTTTTCCACATATGGGCCTGTGTTCCAGCCTCTGTCCACCGACATACCAGGCTTTGCACATATGACATGCTGTCAGGGGTTGTTCTGTAGTGGGCTGTGAGCATGTCATGCTGCTATTCCTGCCATCAGTCCACTGCTGTTGTGTCCCCCACACATACAATGGGGTTGGGGCCATATATGTGTGGGCTTCCCCTACACAATACATGTGTGTCCTTATGCATTCCAGAGGCCAGTGTATGTAACAGTAGTATATGACCCTGAATTATTGAGTCATTGGGGGGTGCACCATAACTAACCTAGGCTGTTACAACATGTGGGGGTATCAAGGGTGAGCTGCCTTAAGGTATCTGGATGTACATTACTATACAATCCACCTTGGATAAATGCAGGCCTACTGCCACCTGCCATATAGACTGTTCTGTTTGTCAGTGTGCTTGTGATGGTGTCAGTTATGCCTTGTTATGTAACACTTACATCCCATTGCATCAACGGAGGTCTTTACCCCCTAGGGATTGTCTACAGAGTGTAGCTAGAGGCTGCTGAACTACACATCTGCATTACTTACTGTTGATTGTTAGGTATCCTGTGGCCCAGTCTGTCTTAACTATTGTACTACTTTATGGCCTTGGCCTGGACAGCAACATTTGAAACCTTTCCAGACTACTGTATTAGTATAACAGTTTCACAGTTGCATTACTCAGTTTATATGGATGTCCATGTCTAAACAGCTGTATGACATGGCATATACAACTGTAATAGTACACAAATAAAGTTATCCCATTTATCCAAACCTGTATGTGGTGTTATATCCTTTGACCTCTCTGTGGCTATATGTTGCAGGCAATGATTGTCAATTGTATGGGTGGCTCATACAGTCTCCGGTTGGTAAGGTGGTAACTGTAGGAATAGTGGCTGTTCCATATTGTACGCACCTTCTACATATATAGCTTACTATACATATGTATCCTAGGAATGTTGATTGCTTCCACATTGTACATTCCCTATTGGAGCCAGACTGTACTGCATGATATGTTACTGATACCAGCCTGATGTCATACAAGTGGGATGGAGTACTGTTAACATCTCGTGCCCATGTCGTGTCAGGTCCTGGGTATCTGGGCTGCAGCAGTTGGTAGTGTTTTGCAGGGCAGATATGTTTGACTGTGGAGGGGGATACCTAATCAAACAAAACATATGTTGATTGGGGCCTCCCAACCCCAATAACGATGCATGTGGACATATATGTTTATGTTATGTTCCCATTGCTATCTACAGATGTATGTCCTCTGTATATACCTATATATATATATATATATATATATATATATATATATATATATATATATACATATAGATGTAGACATATATATCTATAGATGTATGCATTTGTATGTATATATGTTTATATATATATATATGTCTATATTTCTATATTATTATCTATTTAGATATTAATATATACACACACACACACACACACACATGATACATCTACATGTTGGAATACATTCCCTGTACTTTTGAATGACTGGGCTGGATGATATGTTTGTGAAAACATCAGGCTTATGTATATCTGACATGGCTTAGTGGTAAATCACTTTGGCTATGGTGTGTAGGGTCCTAGGTTTGTGCCTTGCAGAGGCAGTTCATTTTGTTGCTAGGCAGAACAAGGGCCATTGGATACAGAGTGATTAAGGCACTTTTAAGCAGTTGTAAGCGGGTTTGCGTGGAGGTAAGCTCTGCTAACTTCCGGTTACAGTTTCCTATACTCAATTAGCTTCTGTATGGCTTAAGCTGTGTAGGCATTGCTTACCCCCCACTCAAACAGGCTTAAACCTGTTTACTGCTGCTTAAAAGTGCTTACTCCCGCTAATTTCTTTAAAAGAAAAGAAAAAAGGGTTGATAGGAAAGTGGTGAAAAAATGGCACAAAGAGGGAAAGACAGTAGGAAAAATAGCTAGGGATTTGCAGGACGGGTGTAGGGAAGGTCCATAGCTGCCCATTTCTTCTACAGAAACAGCTGTTCATATACACTGAATTTGGAGGTAGATTTGGACACTCAAACCCCTGAGAGAGGGGTGAGGACAACAATAATATGTTGTGATGCCAATTAGACCTGATTACATGTGTCCAGTGGACACATGTGCAAAATGGGCAGCTATGTATGGGGCATGATTTTTTTGTGGGAACAGATTGCCCTTTTTTTTTTTTTTTAAGGTGAGATTGGGATGTTGGGGAGGGGGTAGTAGGTATATTTGGGGAGGTAGGTTGGGTAGGTTAACAGACAAGACAAATAAGACACATACAGGGGCAGTATATGACACGTGGGGCGTAAACACCTTGATGGGGAGGGGTGTTGGGAAATCAGAAGCCCATGAGCCCCCTAGTGGAAACAGTGGAACTGAGGTCCCCACCCATGGGCAGTCACTACTGCACCTTCACAGCCCCGATGGTGGCTGTGCTGGGGGTTGAGTAGCAGATCCAGATTGACACTCTAGTTGTGACAGATGGCCCTCGAGCTGGCGTAGAAGATCACCAAGAGGGCCAACGGATAAGGAGGTCTCTGGTTGGGCCTCAGACATGCTGGTGTCTGGTGCCATGGCCAGCTGAGGTGGGACAGGTGGGCCGCTGGGACCGGCATTCCCATACGTGCTATAGTGTTTAGATTCTATCATATGTGGGTTAGTAATAGACAACACATTCCAGGGTTAGGTTTAACAGCATGCATAGATATTCCCATTAACCCAGGAACCAGATATGGAACAGTTGCTTTGCAAACAGAACACAAGCATATATGGGGCCACAGTGGTAATAACAACAGCATGCATGTACATTGATGGCACCATATCACCAATGGTGGAATAATTCAATATAGCACATGCATGGAAACAATATATAACAATTTATTAATCAATATGGCATAATCAGAACATTGGAGACTTTACATACCAGTTTGGGTGGGTGTGTAGTTTATTGTTGGAGATATGGTGGGGGGGAGAAAGATGTCAATTAACAACTAGTATATTCCTGTAGTCCACATTGCTTTCCTAGTTAGTGCTGTTATCTGTACCTTACAAGTATTACTATACTACCCTATAGCCTTAGTTTGGACAGTCATACGGCTGTTGTCATCATTATACATGAACTGTTTTTACCTGCAGTATGCACTGCTTACCTGGTATACCTGTGGCGTAAATGTTTGTTAACACTAACTAACTGTTTCTACACATACTCCCAGATTCCAGGTTGATGTTGTGCACATAGTTATCCAACTTTTTCTACACAGACTCTGGCCATGTCTTGACCACATGCAGGTGTACCGGGACATATCTAGACTATTGCCCTTTTCATCCTTTATTGACTTGACACACACATATACATGCTTTCCTACACAGTTTTATTATGTAGCACCGTGTGGGTGACGGTGATCAGTGATACTTTATTATTCAGAGAAACTGCAACACTCACATTTCCCTACAATACTAGAGTAAACAGTACCAGTACAGGGTATCAAGGTTTTTATTTCTCAGCACAGTGTTCGTATCCGACGTACCTGTGGGAGCAATGATTATTAGCACTACCTGATTGTTGCCAGACAAAGTTCCAGATTACACATTAATATTATGCACATACATCTCACTCTGTTACTATACACACACTCTGGTCACAGCTTGACAACATGGGGGTGTAGATAGGACATACTTGGCTTATTACTCTCCTTACAGTTTCAAGAGTTGCTACAGTGACAGGTTTGTTCTCATAGATGTTTGACAATCACTTGTATTCCCTGTTTGCTGGCTAAAAATCTGAGATCATCCCACAGACTTCCCAGGGGGACAGGCAGCAGATATGGGCCCATATACTGGACATCCTGGTCTTATCTGTAAAGTTGTGGGGTATGATTCTGTATGCAGCCTACTTCCACTCCCAGGATTCAGACCATGGCTGTGTCTGCTACAACTTAAATACTGTCCATCAGAGTTGTTTGTGCTATATATTGCTGTGTATCTCCTATCTGCTTTCTGTCTTATAATTCTCCTGTGCTTTGGCATTCTGACCTTGTATTAAAGCACGCTTATACAGATTTCCTAGACAGCTATATTTTGTAGGACAGTGTGGGCAACAGTGATGGCTAATACCTTGTTATTCAGAGCAACTGCATCAGTCACAATGCCATACAATACCAATGTAAACAGTACCAGTACAGGATAACATTCTTGTATTTCTGGGCACAGTGTTGGTATCCGACAGACCTGTGGGAGAAATTTTAGCTAGCACTACCTGAATGTTGCCACACACAGTACCATCTTACACATTACTATTATGCACATACATCTCACTCTGTTACTGTACACACTCTGGCCACAGCTTGACAACATGGGGTGTAAATGGGACATACGTGGCTTCTTACTCTCATAAGGTTTGGGGGAGTTGCTAGTGTGTCAGCTTTATTCTCATAGATGTGTGTTATTCAGTTGTATTTCCTGTTCACTGCTTATATGTCTGGGATCATCCCACTGATTTCACAGGGGGACAGGTTGACAGGCACCAGATATGGGCCACTTTACTGGACATTCTGGACATATCTGTACAGTTGTGAGGTATGATTCTGTATGCAGATTACTCTCACTGCCAGGATTCGAACCATGGCTGTGTGTGCTAAAAATACAACAGTTCACATCTCAGTTGCATGTGCTATTCGGGTTTTGTTGTCTACTTTTTCACTGTTTTCTGTCTCTGTGTCTCTCAGTGTGCTAAATTGCCTCTGGGGATTACACCAGTCATATACAGGCATTCCTACACATTCTATTTATGGTGCACAGTGTGGCTAACAGTCTTAATACAACAGTACTATTACGTGATTGCAAATCTACATTACCATATGATACCAGAGTATACACATGCAGTCCAGCAGTTAGACCTTTATTGTCAGGCTATTCCTCTTTATTTACATACAAACTATATGAGACTCTTCCTGCCATATTCTCCAGTGTATTCAGTACTTGCCTTGAACAATACATGTTTTATACAGGCAATTAATTTACTAATAATTTTACTTTTATTTCCTATAACAGTAAATGCATGAGTATTACTGACCTGCCTCACGTCGCAACCTCACCAGGTGACTGATGTGGGCTCCTGGTTTGTGGCCCGCTCCATTGCAGCTGAGGGGGACATAAGAGGAATATTTAGCCATACCTATCTATGATATACATGAGCTGGCAATTATTACACACATAGTGGGGTGATACTTACACACAGCTGGGACATCCCCTGCCACTCTAGCCTCTTGGATTCACTGGTCCAAGAGGTCCCCCTTACGCCACTTCAGGTCGGCATAGTGATGCCTGACCTGCTCACCAGTTCAGGGTATGCCAGTTGCACTGGTGAGGTCATGGGCCAGACGGTCCCAGGCCTCTGCCTTATATTGTGAGCCCTGGTACTGGCCTAGCAGCAGTCTCTGATTATGGTCTTTGACAATGAGTCCTGCCATGACTCTGGACTCCTGGATGCACCAGTGCTGTGCCTGAAAGCGCACACCTTCTCCCCTTCCTAACATGGTGCCTGCAAGGGAAAGCTACAACCAGTTATGAGATGTATTCCCGCCTCATTGGTTTAAGTAAGGCCAATTTCCCACACTTTTCCGTGATTGGCTGGTTTTGAAAAGGCTAAGCTATGGGCAAACCTGTTTACCTAGGGTTGGCATTGTTTAAAGGGGTATACCTCTGGGCACACTGAGTTAGCTGGTCTACACATTGCTTACACCTCCTAAGCTGGCCTGTGCAATGCTTAGTATTGCTTACATTAGACTTTGCATTATATTTTCTTTTTGGAATTGAGTTCTTATTCATTACATCTTATATGTATGCCTGGTATCCATGATTCATGTGTACATACACTGTATGGGATCCTTGTGTTTTATTGGGGACTTCAATACTCTATTACAATTACACCTCACTTCTTGGCTTACTGCTGCACTCCAGTTCACATATTTATGTTATATAGTCGGTTATGGCACAATTTGCCTGGGCTGTTTGCAACTGCTTAGCCCTAATATATTTTCTTGTCACCTTCATGTTTTAAAAATGAGAATGTCTCCTTTTTCACTCATTTAATCTCCTGATCCAGGTCACACTGACAACAGTAAAGGCTCAGTGTTAAAGGAACTACTCCTTACCCTTACTTCTGAGGCAGAATAGATTATATACGTTCAACAAACTCCAGAGCTATGTACTACCCTCGTACAATAAACATTTTCTATCATACTGCCCTCTCCCTCATATCAAGGGAGGTTGGTAAGTGTCCAATGAGGCCAATGTATGCAAATGTAACAGGCACACTCTATTGCTATAATATAACTCCCTCTTATTTTAAGCCAATAAAATCTCCTCATTTCTTTCCAAAACCACACATACTGCCAAAGGGAAAGGCATTCTTCTTTCTCGTGTATAAAATATAGCATTCCCATGATCACATCTGCTTCAGACAGAACCCTACATTAATCCAAATACTCACCAATACATTTTGTCTATTTATTTCTTCCCCCACCAAAAAAAAAAACAGCACTTCAAAATGATAGAAAAAGTAACAAAGAATTGTCATTCTCTTAGGTTCATGACTATTCAAACTCCCACATACCCTGAGCTTCCCACACTGAACAGCTAAGCTAATTAGACAAACATCCCTCTGCAGCCTCAGAAGCCAGATTCACACTGTACCTATATTACAACCCCCTCAACAAAACTTGAATGCATCACCTAATCGCTATATCCAACCTGATAATACACTACTATCCAATTCTTCTACTTTCACTCCATCATAACTCCTTTTGTCTTTATTGTTGACACTTGTGTAATACTATAATATAATTCTGGTTATCCTCCAAGTCTGTTTCGTACAAGACCTGACTTTTCTCACCATTTTCCCTACCTACTGAGGACCAATGAAATGCACTATTTATGTATCCCAAACCAAGCACATATGGAAAAACTGCCCCCATAATGAGTATTACTCCAGTACAATTTAGTGTGTCTAGAGGAAAACAAAATATTATATTGATTGTGGGCTATCTCCTTCTATCCCAATGTGCCAATATAGCCTACAGTATCATCTCTGTGTTCACTTTTCTGTCATTCCCTAAAAATATGCCTATTAAAGTTACCATATGGTATGCCGCTGTGGTACGGCGGTAGATTTGTTAACTCATAGCAAGAGGTTCTCCCGTTCGATTCTCGGCTGGGCTTGGGGAGTGCCTTCTGTGTGGAGTCTGCGTGTCCTCCCCGCTGTTGGGTAGCGTACAAAAGACATGCGTGCATAAATGGGCGTGCCTTCGTTGAAGGTTGAGCGTCGAGCTGGCACCTCGGCGTTTTGTAAAAATCTACTGCCAATCGTTAGCGGACCGGAGTTCCGCTGTGGCGACCCCTTACCGGGAAAAGCCGAAAGACAAACAACAACAACAACAACTTCTAAAATCAAATGATTGTGTTTGCCTCACATTTTTTGGATTTGCATTCTGGTACTACTAACAGTGGTTAACACAGCACCCTCTGCAAACACTGAATGTGTGTCTCTCTCTCTCTCTCTCTCTCTCTCTTTCTCTCTCTTTCTCTCTACATATACGTGCAACACATGGCATGGTTTCATCATTTAGTGGACAATTTCTAGTGATGTGCACAAATTCAAAACTCCTAAAATATTCTGGATTGTCCACATTATTTTTAGTCCTGTTTCCATTAATGGGAACTGTAGCTCTGAAATGGCAAATGTCTTTCTCCTTCTCCTTTACTGCTTAGACCAATCATATCAGTTTTAGTGTTCCTTTGACAGGGGTGAATGCTTGAAAAATCACCTGCACTTTGTGATGGTTCACCAGCTACCATAAATCATTCAACCAGCTTCACCAACTGCCCTGTAAAGAGTGGGTTACTCTGGCTTACCCATCAATGAATGTAAAAGGATAAATTCCTCAAAAATTGATCTTTCATGATGAATTGTTTAAAGAGGAGGGATGGATTCTTCTCTAGTTTTAACCACTTCTGGACTAGGTGTATCAAATCAAACATGTGGCACCATGGAGTTTTGTAGGAGGTGTAGGTCTAGGTATGAAACTGATGTGCTCAACTGCAGGAGTGATTATAGTGAATATAGAATATGCAAGCATTTCTGCTTTCAATTTTTGACGGCCATTAGTCTGAACAGGTTCCACATCAGAACCTCCCCATTCAGGAATGAATCTATCAATTTAGTTAATTCAGTATTTGGCCAATGGTCCTTCTCGGCATTCTCCTCAAAGGTCAACAGGCTTCTATGTCATCAGTAGGGCTCACCTTTTGCAGAACATAGCTGTATCTTAATGGCAGCAGAGAGTTTAACACAGGATGTGTTATTTAATTTATCTACATATTCGATCGAAGACGAACTAGACGACAAGAGGGAGAGACCAGGTCTTTCTAAGTTGGATTTACAAAAACTAATTGTTGGAGCTATTAAAGAATACTTTTCTGACTCAAAAATTAAGCAAACCAGTATTTCGGAAGCTAAACAAACTTCCGATTCGGCTGGAACTTTTAATTCGAATGTGACTTCCGCACCGGGTGCTAGAGTTGGGCGTGGAGACGTGAACTCTGCATCGGAAGGCGTTTTGAGTCATGGAGGACAAGTTTCTGAGCTGTTTGGATTGAACAACACTAGTAACAACAAGGGATTGTCCGGAACATTAGAAAACAAGGGAGATGTTTGGAGATATGTTTCGAGAGAAAACACAAACCCTTTTGCGAACATAGAAAACATTACAGTGAATTCAAATGTAAGTACTGACAACTCAGAATACATTAACTGTCGTAAATGCATATATGACTTAGAAAGAGTGGTTTCCAAATATGTATCCCTAAATATTGAGGTACAATACTTGGAAGAATGCATCAAACGCCAAGCAGTACCTCAAGGGTTACGCACAGCAAAATTTCCGAACTGTGTAACACCCGGAGACAAACTGTGCTTGGATCTTATAAAATTATATAACGATACTGGAATAAGTATGATGGCATTATTAATAGAGCATTACAAAGGTGAACTTGTAAAGCTGAAAGAGACTATTCAGAATTTGGATGAAAAAATAAAAAACCATACATCTTTCAACAGCTTTCTGGTTTTATACAATGGAGTCGAAGTGAAGGCGGAGAGGCAGAAGGCAACCATTGTATCCAGAAAGCAACACAAATTTAAGAGAGATCTCATGGCCTATAACAACAACAAGGCATACATAATAAAAGAAGATGTTGGCAGTGAGAATACAAATTCAACACATGCCAACACCATTGACTCTAACATTAATTTGAATGAAAATGTTTCTAATCAAATTATACAAGAAGAATGTGATTTAATAAATGCAGGTGTGATCCTTGAAAGTAATAACAAAGAAAAACATGGCATTAACAACAAAAATGATGGAAACAACATAAACAGCACTACCTATGCTGAAGTCGCTAGTACATCAGCTAGTAGTTCAGTAGTCCCTTTTCAGGGGAACAACAATCTGAACAAACGGACTACACGGTGGTACAATGCCACTCAAAAAAAAGTTCAAGCCGAAAGGCAAGAACAAGAAGAAGTGGTAGAGGACATTGATTGTTTTGAAATTAATATTTTAAATTTGTCAAGCATTGCACTAAGTGAAGATGCATTAAGTGTGTTAAGAAAAGGTTTTTCATTCATTCCATCAAACAAAGTCAATATTGGAAAGTTACTAATTGACTTTAGGTTATACCTGAGAAAATTGAATTTAAACTATATTTTGCATGACATCATACAAAATGACAAAGATACAGGTAGTATTAAAAAACCAAGTACATACAACCCTCCATTAATGAACACACTTCAGGTCTTCCAGAACTCATGCGAAAAAGAGTTTAGAAAAATTAAAAACAACAAGCATGAGAAAAATTTAAGCGAGAACGAAATTAAAGCTCTAAAGGCTCTAAGTGAGGGCAGCAATGTTAGAGTAATGAGAGCAGACAAAGGTGGGATGATAGTAATCATGAACACAAAAGAATATGAAAAGAATATAGAAATGTCCCTGTCAGACAAAAATACATATAAAACCATTAGTTTAGAAACTGTGAGGTTAAAATATAAAGCCATTAACAGTTTCTTATTTGATATGTTCAGTCAGGGAGAAATAGACATGAATAGCTATGACTACATGCTAGTAGAAGAACCCAAAATGCCAAAGTTATTTGGAATTCCAAAAATTCAAGAAAATGTTAGCAACATACCATTTAGACCTATCATAGCAGCAAAGATGACAAAAACTGAAAACATTTCGGTTTGGTTGGATAAAACATTGAATCCAATAGTACAAAAGTCAAAATATTATTTAAGGGATTCCTGGCATTTATTGGAAATTCTCAGGAAATACAAAATGGATGGAACACCGATATTTTTCGGTACTTTAGACATAAAAAGTCTGTACACATCCATAGACCAACAGACAGGAATAGAATATATGAGGGAATACTTAAATAACAAAAAAAAAAAAAAAAAAAAAAAAAAAAAAAAAAATAAAAACACTAAGTTAACAAGTACAAAAATTAACACTTGCTGCAGTTTGATGGATTTAATATTAGAAAACAATTTTTTCACTTTCAATAATAAAACATACCAACAAATTTCGGGTGTAGCCATGGGTGCTAGGGTAGCTCCCGCTTTTGCCAACATTGTAATGGCAAATTGGGAGCAAAAGTACTTAGAAACACACCCAAGTTTTGAGAAAGTGAAGATTTATTATAGATTCATTGATGATTTGATTTTTTTATGGTCAGGAAATGAATTGGAATTTTTGAAATTTGTAAGTGATTTGAATAACACAACTTCTTTCTTACAATTTAAAATTGGTAATTTTGGTGAGACTACAAATTTTTTGGACATCAACATAACTATCGATAGTGAATCTAAGACATTCACAAGTAAAATATATAGAAAAGCATGTTTTGCAAATCAGTATTTACATAGTGAAAGTTTACATCCCACCCATATGAAGAAAGGTGTCATTAAGGGACAGTATATAAGGCTGAGTAGACTAACATCTAGTGAAGAAACATTTCTAGGAGAAAGAAAAATTTTGAGTAAATTATTTCAAAAAAGAGGTTATGACAAAAAGTGGATCAAACAAATTGAGAAAGAGGTTTTATCACTAAGAAAAAATGTAGCCAAACCTATATTACAGTCTACTGACATTATGGTGGAAGCAGGAGAGTTATTTGAAGTTCAAGGTACAAGGGAAGTCATGAATGAATATAGGACATGTTTTCCAATCCCTATTGTTGATGAAATGTGGGAAATTAAGAGCACAATAATAGAAAATTGGAAAATCATATTAGGTAATAAAGATCTGGTAAACATTGTAGGTCCAAGTCCTATGTTTACATTTAAAAAGACTTTAAACATTAAAAGTATGTTAGAACATCAAGAAGCATCTACAAGAAAGCTATCTAGAGCATGCACAATAAAAAAAGGAACTTATAGTTGCAACAATTGTAGACAGTGTAGGTACATCAGTAGCACTTCCTTCATTACGTTAGGAAAGTGTAATGAGACATTTTGGGCAAAACACTATTACAATTGTAACAGTGAATTGATTGTTTATGTAGCAAGTTGTGTGACATGCAGACAATACTACATCGGTAAGACAAAAAGAAATTTAAAAAGGCGTATTTATGAGCATAATCTGGCCATCAAGAAAAATGACAAGTCAAATGCTTTGTTTAGACATTCCACTACTTGCAAAGAATTCAAAAAGTTTGAATTCTTTGTGTTGGATAAAGTAGATAATGTCAGTTTCAGTGGGGATTTAAACAACATATTAGAGTGCAAAGAGGCATACTGGCAATTATACCTGGGAGCTGACAAGCCCCCAGGATTAAATGATACAATTAATTTAAAATGTTTTTTAATATACAGGTAATTACAATGAGTTTTTATAAGTCACTATTTATTGTTCATATTATATTTATATGTTGCATACGATTTTTAACATCTATATGTATTTCATTTGTTAATTATGATGCAATTTCCTGCAAAAGAGTATATAAGGAAGTGACATATTTCAAAGGTTGTTTCTGAAGAAGGTCACGTAAATTAAAAGTGATTGAAAGCGCTACAATATTGTTGGCTGCATCCTTTGGTAGCACTGGTACTTTTTAGTTTTCAAGTTTCATAGCTGTATCTTATTTTCCGTGACACATATAAGGGCATTTCATTGTTGTTTCCCCATAATACCTTTCAAATGTCCAGATTTTTGCAGAATGTCCAGATTTTTGCCACATATATTTCATCTGTTCCTCATAAAATTTGTGGTTGTCTAGCAAATTAATAAGGACTGAAGTCACTAAATAATGTACTTTTGAGTTTCAGACTTCACATCTTTCAGAGAATGCATGCTAATACAAATCCCATTATTCCAGCAACTTTCTAATTTTATAAGAACAATAATTAAAATGTGTCCCCATTTTTGGGCCTTTGTCCCCCGACTATTTTAGGCCTTGTCCAGATTTTTTTCTCTGAGAGATTGTATGTTCCCCATATTCCAGCTAGAGTACAGACTGCATCTTTCTTTTTAAAACATCTGCATTTTTCTGTTAGACTGCCACAAAGGCATCAAGGTTTTATTTGTGATTGCTGTACAGGGCATGCAAAGCTCAGGTACTTTCCCTTAGAACATAGTTAACTTCTTGTTCTGTATGTTTTTTTAGTACGCTTTTTCTTGCTGTACAGTGGTAGAAACTATGCTTTTACAGCTTTCTCTCTGCTGCTCATTAACAGCATTTAGCACTGCTCACTAGGCCAAAGCAGTTAACAATTTTTATCTCAATTCACTAGACCAGGGGATGTTTACCAGTATCTCTGCCATGTGTGATAAAGTGCTGATTATTAGACTCACTTTTTACACAGAAGACTACAAGTCTAACAAGGAAGCCCAATTTTATTCAGCCCAGCAAAGGAAAACTGTTTCAAAACAAAAAAAAAACAATATGCCTCGACAATAAGCAGTAAAACAAAATAGTTTTAGTTCAATATTTCAGAACATTAAAACAAAACAGTGTCTAAAAAGTAACAGGGAACAAAGTACCTTAACAGGAATTTACGCAACCAGGCCTGGTGAACAGCAGCCTTTTTGTTCCTCAAATCAACATTCACTCTATTTAGAATTTGTACAGGCTGAATTACAGCCTGAAATAGAGCTTCCTTCTGTATTAACAGTCTCTCAAATCTGCACCAACAGTGTATAAGTTTGCATCAGTGGTTTAAATCAGCAGCAAGATTTCAAACTCTCTGCAGTGATTCCACAAAGCATCAGTTTATTTATCACAGCAAATTTCTCAGCGGTTCTGCTTTTCACTTTTATGTAATACCTTTCATTTCTTCTCCTTAGCCAGTTTTCAAAACAATAATTAAGTCTGCTCAACTCAGACTGTCTCTGGTTACACTTTAAGCATTCAAGACTTGAAATTAAAGGAACCATACCTTATTTTTACAGCAGCACAATGTACTTGCCCTCTCACAATAATCATCTTCCCTTGATCATGTAAAAAAAACCTCCAACAATCAAACCTACAGAAAAAAATTATTGTAGTAAACTACAACTTTCCACAGTCTTCTCTTCAACAGAAACAGGATGGAAAACTATCACCCAAGGCTTCTGTATGTGCAGTGAAAAGGGTATATGACTTCTTTAAACCGGTGGTGTCTATTTCCCTAACTTTTTCCATTATCATTTCACTGTATATATATATATATATATATATATATATATATATATATATATATGGGTCTAGGACTATTCACTGAAAGCACATTTCACTGAAAGTCAAATGACTGTGCACAAATCACTGAAAGCTCAATTCACTGAAAACACAACTCACTGAAACACATTTCACTGAAAGTTATATGTGGCCCTTTCCCCACTGTAGTGCGACCCTGGAGTTAGTATATATATTAAGGGAAGGCGTAGCCCCCCACCCACATAGTTTTGATATATATTATGGTCAGAAAAGAGTAATTTATTGGAATTGTAAGTATCCATGTATACAGTTCAAAATATTTAAAATAGGTGGGGGGCGACAATCCCCCTTACTATATATATACTAACTCCAGGGCCCACATATAACTTTCAGTGAAATGTGTTTTCAGTGAATAGTCCTAGAACCATAAATATATATATATATATATATATATATTTTATTTTTTTATTTAACATTTGTTCACTGGGAAAGCCTGACTTGGAACATAGCCAATTTTCAGCAGAGGCCCGGGGAGAAATGTTCCAGATGCATGTCTTTGAATGTGGGAGGAAACCAGAGCACCCGGAGGAAACCTACACAAACGCAGGGAGGACATGCAGACTCCACACAGAAGGCACCCCAGCCAAGAATCAAACCTCTACTGCTGCACCACTGCATTATATAGATATATATATATTTCCACATTTTATTCATTTATATTTCACATTCGTTAAGGTCACATGCAATTATTAGGTTTGCAGTCAGGAGTCCACTGATGAGCATAGCTCATTTTCCATTTGCTCCTCAGCACAGCGTAGTATAGTGGCTTTCTCAGAGTCACACAACAGACAAAATGAGAATGAGGAACTCAAACTTTGTATTACAGGAAGCAGCTGGTTAATAGCTCAGTGACTCAACAGGTAGCAACTTGTCTCTAATGCAGAAGGCTGTGGTTCTGTTCCCGCACCATGTAGATCTTAGCTGACAGTGCAGTACAGCATAAGAGGGGTGTTGTAATCCTGAATGTGTTGTCTTTTGGATGAGAAGTTAAGCCAAGGCCCATCTGTTTGAATTGGTCGTAACTTAGATGGATGTAAAGGATCCCTTGGCACCTATCAAAAGGTGTAAATGAAGTTTACCAATGCTCATGGCCAATATTTCACCAATAAGCATTTTATTTCATTATTTTATCATTCTCTACCATCTTTACAAATGTTATAATTAACCTTTACTTTCATTTTGCTGTATAGGATTTCCCAGAATAATTTCTTATAACCCTGTCTGCTCCAGCCTTTTCCATATCTTCTAAGATACTGTTTCAGTAAACTATCTGTCTTAACATATCTACCTATTTGAAGAATCAGAATTTGCATTTATCAGTTTTGTATTATGGAATACTGCTCAAAATTCTAATTTATCAATAAATTTTAAAATGTAGAATGCACTTTTCTGAACTTTTGCCCATATGAAATGTGTTGATTTCATCTGCCTTTGTTGAAATTTAGTCTTCCTAAGCTCATTGAACTACCATTTAAAGTATATACACAATATTATGCATTATTTTGCAAATTAGCCATTTTGAATGTTGGGTGAACCTCTGCAATATATTGTAACAGTCTGATACTTGTCTAATGCTTTCACTCACCCTAGATTTCACACAAGGCATTAAATATATTTACTATCAGCCTCTCCTAAGCATGGCTTCACTGTCATAATGACAATTTTCTTTCTTTCTTTCAACATATCTTTTCTCATGTATACCATCTTTTGAAATATGAGTTATGTTTCTGCTATCATAAAGTAAATAATGCACAAGTAATATGCAGCTACCTATATATAATAAAAACAAACATTTTCTTTGAGATCACAATTATCCAGTAGTCGAGATTTCAATATAACAGTCGAACTTCTTGAGAGTGTATATAGACCATGGTTTTAATAAGTTGTGTGTATGGTGGGGGAGTTTCAACCTGTACTGACAAGTATAACTCTAGGTTGGCTAAACAGGATGATGCCCTGGAATTTATCCACATGAAAATCACCACAGACAAAGTCCCATACCATATCCTAGCAAGCTATAGGTCACCGTCTATGTCCCTAGAATCCCATAGCTCATATGCAGACCACTGGAGATACTCACCATTAAACCAAATTCCCTATTCATGGGAGACTTTATTATTATTTATTTATTTTACATTTGTTAACCGGGGATGTCTGACTGAGCCGACAAGCCCCTTTTTCAACAGAGGCCCGGGGAGAAAAGCTCCACATAGAAAAATTACAGATACATTTAGATATTTAGACATGATCAGTATACACACAAATTACAATAGACATGTTTTTACAGTGGTATGCAGCACATCAACAGTTACAGTGGAAAGAACAAATAAGAAAATATTAATTTAAAAATAAAGGTAATTAATAGATTTGTTGTGTACAGCTGAAATTTGAAACATAGGTAGAATACATACATAGTACACAGGTACAGTACATACATTGTACATTAGCCAGTGTTTGTGAGTAAGAGTGAAAACTATTATCAAGTACTCTAGGTTTAGTATGTGTACCTTATCTGCTTTCACTAGCCTGGGGATTAGTCATGGCACTGCCAACTTTGTTTGAGATGTTGCTTAATGAGGTTTTTAAAGGAGGCTTTGGACAATGTGTTTTGTATGCTAGTGGGGAGACAGTTCCATTTTTCAGCCATAGTGTGTCTCCAAAGCTATTTTAGCTATTGATGACTTCTAGTAGTAGTTTGCTTGATGATCTAAGAGGACTTTTGGCTGAGTGATGTTGTACTAGGTTTTTGAGGGCAGGACACTTATTGGGGAGGTAATAGATAGAATGGCAGAGGCAGAGCTGACTGTAGGTTAAGAGGTTGGGCAGTTCAAGCCAGTGGAGCTGTCTCAAAGCAGTACGGTGATGAGTTCTATATGACAAATTTGCAGTAAAGTGGGAAATTCTGTTATAGCATTCTTCCTTTTTGCTTAGTTCATTTTTGTTGAGATTAGTCAGAATAGGAGATGCATAGTGTAGGGTGGATAGAAGTTGGGAGTGAGCAATGGCTGATCTTGTGTTGTTGGTAAGAAATTGTTTGATACGGTAGAGTGATCCCAGTTTGGCATGTACTTTTTTAGTAGTTAAGTTGAGATGACTATCAAATTTTAGGTGGGAGTCTATGGTTATTCACAATAGCTTAGCCTGTGCCACTGGAGTGATTGGAGTAGCATTTGTGGAGTAGATAGTGAATTGATTGTTATCAGTGTTTTTGTTAGAACTGGTTATAATCATAAGCTGAGTTTTCTTTGGATTGAGGATAAGTTGGGCTTTGGTAAGGTAGTTTTCAACATCAGAGAATGCTAGTTGAGTTGTTTGCATGAGGGTGGGAATGTTTTGTGCAGCACAGATTAAGGTAGTATCATCTGCATACTGAATGATAGACGCATGCTGTGTGGAGGTATGGAGGTCATTTGTGAAGACTGTGAATAGTAGGGGTCCTAAGATAGAACCCTGTGGGACTCCTATAGTTATGGGCAGCTGAGGAGAGAGAATTTTCCCATTTTACAGATTGGTACCAGTCAATTAAGTAGCTTTGGAACCAGGTAAGAGTGGAATTTGATAGGTGATATTGGTTTAGTTTATTTAGCAGGATTTGGTGTGAGACTGCATCAAATGCTTTGGACATATCCAAAAAAAGAGTTGACATCTGCAGGCCTTCATTTCTGAGATGCTTTATTGTGTCTGTGAAGCAGAGGAGGGCTGTAGTGGTACTATGGGCAGGTCTGAAACCATGTTAAGTAGGTGACAGGATGTTGCTGTCTAGGAGATATTTTAGCACCTGGGTATGGATGCATTTTTCTAGGATTTTGGCCAGGGGGGAGAGTAAAGCAATGTGTCTGTAGTTATTAAGTTCAGTGGAGGTCCCACCTTTATGTATGGGTGTAACATAGGATATTTTCCAGAGTTTGGGCACATAGTTTTCAACAATTGATCTGTTTATGAGAGTGGTGATTGGGATAGCAATAGCATCTGCTGTGAGTTTCAAGAAATAGCTGGGGAGTAGGTCAGCTGCTGTTGATGAGGTTTTTAGTTTGGAGTGCATGCTTTTGATTGAAGTGGTGGAAACTGTTTTGAGGGTAACGCTTGTATTAGTGTTATTTGTGTTGTGGGGATAGTGAGGTTGGAACAGTCCTGTGATACTAAGGATAGAATTGAGTTCACAAAGTAAGAGGTGAATTGTGTTTCGATGGGAACTTTAGTGTCAGGGGTGGTTGGTTTGGGGGTAGCCTTTTGGGTGGCTTTTAGTAGCTGGTTTACATTTCTCCAAAATTTTTGGGGGTTGTGTTGGTATTTAGTTTTTAATGTCATATAGTAGGATTTTTTGTCCAGCCTAATGCATTTTTTGCATGGTTGTGCAGTTCTTGGTACTTAGGCTTTGTGTTTCTTTGTTTTTTGATAGTAGAGCCAGGCAGTGTCTCTGTTCTTGAGGATTTGTTTGGTTTCTTTACTGAGCCAGGGATTTGTAGAGGTTCTAACTTTGATTTTGCACAATGGAGTGACAATGTCTAGGTGTGGAGAAATGTTTTGTTGAAATATGCTCCAGCCTGGTCAAGTGGGAGTGTTTTTAGGGGGGGGTCCAGTCACAGTTACCGAGTAAAGTATTGAGGACCTCAGGAGAGAAATGTTTTGTGTTTCTAGTGTATTTATAGTTAGTGGTTTTGCATATGCTTGTTCTACTATGTATAAGGTATATTATGTTGTGGTCACTTATGGTGTCTGGGAAACTGCCTGTGTGGGGGTACAATGTGGGGTTGTTAGTTAGGACCCAGTCAAGGATGGATTCCCTTTTAGATTTTTTATCACATCTAGTTGGAATTTGGACTAGCTGCTGGTAGCCAAGGAGATTTATTAGATTACTTGGTGGTTCTGATATACAGGTGAACCAATCTAGGTTGAAATCCCCCAGAATAAGGGTTTCTTGTGAGTATGTGGAAGAACACCAAGATAAGAAGTCTTCAAGGCTAGCAGGTGTATTACCAGGTGGAATATAGATCACAATTGTGGTGATGACCTTTTTAGGGTGAAGTTGAAGTTGTGAGATAAGTATGTCCCAATTATTGGGGGAGGGGTAGGAGTTTGGTAATTGACAAACAGTTAAGTTGGACTTATACAGTAAGGCAGTTCCACCCCCTTTTACGAAGTGGTCTGTTTTGTCTAATGATATTGTAGCCGGTAGGGAGAACTTCTGAGTTAGTTATGTTTTTATTTAGCCAGTTTTCTGTTAAAGCAACTATGTCTGGGGGAGTAGTGTGCTATTGTGGCCTGGAGTTCAGGTATTTTATTTTTGAAACTTCTAATATTAATATTTAGCATTAAAAAAGATGGTTGGTTTTGCTGCTGTTGTTGATTTGCCCAGGGATGAAGATAGTGGGGGTGTTATGTTCTGACATTTGTGTTGGAGCAGTTTGTGTTGGACAGGATGGATTTGGGCCTGGGTTGGGATGGATGTCCCCACTTATGGTGAGCCTGGTGTTAAAATGGTGATACAAATGTTGGAGTTTGGTGATGAGTGTGAGAAAGTATTGTGTTTTTTTGGAGTAGGAATGAGAGCATATGTGTTTAGTTCTGAACTGGTCTGTTATGTAGTTCTTGAACAATTGTGGGCAGATATTATTTTAATGTGTGGTGTCTGTATATGAGAGTGCATAATATTGTGTTGTGCTACTAAGTTTAGGGATATTGCTGGAGTGATAACTTGTGGAGTTATAGAGTTATGAGAAGACAGACTAGATTTAGTTGTGTGATAGTCATGGTTATAAAGTTTAAGTTGGGTCTAGGTGGAGGTGTGGATAGGAATTATAGGGTTGCACTAACTACCCCTCTATAGACTGGTAAACATACACCACCTCAAATTCATGGGTACAAAGATTCCTAGATTTTATTAAAACAAATACCTTTGACCAAACAGTACACACACCTACCAGAG
This sequence comes from Protopterus annectens, assembly GCF_019279795.1. Taxonomy (NCBI): domain Eukaryota; kingdom Metazoa; phylum Chordata; order Ceratodontiformes; family Protopteridae; genus Protopterus; species Protopterus annectens. Next base: position 233,950,605 of record NC_056740.1, on the reverse strand, counting down.
GTTCAAACATACTGGATCTGCTGCTCACCATTATGGAAGATCCCTGCACCCACCCCTCCCCACCGGTGTCACATCTTCACTGGTGAGGTCAGACCACAAAGCTGTCTCCTTTGAAATAAAAATCAACTTGGTAACCCCAGCAAACCCTGTAATAGTTAGGAACTATTCCAAAGCAAACATCATCCTGTTAAGTGATAGTTTGTCAAAATTCAATGCCACTGCCAACCCCCAAGTATCCAGCAACCTATACAGAAATGTCCACAGGCACCCTGTATAACCATGTAAATGGCTTTATAGAAGCTACTGTACCTATTAGAAGTAATCCCAAAACAAACTCTAAAAACAAACCACACTGGTGGAATCCTAACTTTAATAGGCTATATATAACAACAGGAAAAATGTCATGGCCAAAATCAGGAAGAGCGACTCCCATAAAGACTGCAGCTCTCTAATTAAACTAAACAGGGAACTAAGTGGACTAATTAAGTCTAACAAGCCAGCGAGGAAGTCAAGATAGCTTCATACACTAAAGACAACCACAAGGCCTTCTACAGCTATGTCCAAAATCTCAAAGGTAGCACACAGCAGTATATCGAACTAATGATCAATGGTGCCATCTTCAATGAGCACAGTGACATAGCAAATTTGTGGATGACAAATTTAGCTCAAACTTCACCCCCACTCCATCCCTGCCTCTCTCCATGAAATACCTACTAACATAATCTCACCCACCTAACAGCGAGCAGGTCCTGGCAGTGCTTGCTAAGGCCAAAAAGAAAGCCTCAATGGGTCCTGACAATATCCTGGGATGCCTCCTAAATAGCTTGAAACATGACCTATCAGGACCACTTTCCAGCTATAGCCATAAAACAGGCTTTGTACCATGAAAATGGAGGATTACAATGGTTATCCTACTTCTCAAGGGTTGGACCTTCAAATAACTCCAGAAACTATAGACTAAGTCTGACTAGTCTAATATGCAAAGCCATGGATTGAAATATCATGGAAATGATCAATAAAGACAAAGGCAACCTTCAGACACTGGACCCAACTAAGTTTTACTTTGTCAAGGGAAGGTCCTGCCAACTAAACCTGGTAGACTTCTTTGGAAAGGTCACCAAGGCAATGGATGAGGGGAAAACAGTGCATACCACCTACCTGCACCTGGGTAAGGCATTTGATACAATACCCCACTCACTGAACTGGATATAAATCCCTTCATAACTAGCTGAATTGCTAGGTGGCTCACAAACAGTACCCAGAAAGTCAAGATTAGTGAGACCACCTCCACAAAGAGACTGGTCGCCAGTGGGGTACCTCAGGGTTCCATGTTGAGACTGCTCTTATTTGGCATCCACTTTTCGGATGTAAAGGCTAATGTGAAGGGGCTTTGGCTGATCATGTTTATAGATGCTGAAAATTGGGAGCTATTATAGATTCCCCCATGACATAAACATCTTAAAGGAGGGACTAGCACAACCAAAGTCATGGATTAAAAAGCAATGCCAAAAAATGCATTATAGTACTAGCCAGGCTAATTACTCCATTAATAAGACACCCCTTTCAGTGAACCTAGTAGTCAGGGATCTGAGTAGTACTATAATGCCCAAAAATGTATTATAGTACTACCCAGGCTAATTACTCCATTAATAAGACACTCCTTTCAGTTAACCTAGTAGTCAGGGATCTGTGAACATATGTAGACAGCAATCTAGCCTTTGAACAACATGTGGCCAAGGAAGTAAGAAGATCATCCTATGTTATCCATCATATAAGTATGGGCATGGCATCCAGGTCCAAGGAAGACCTAGTGCCACTTTATTTGGCCATTATCAGACCTATAATTGAGTATAATCCCCCCTTTGGCATGCACCTGACCAGAATATACAAAAGTTGGAATGCCCACAAAGGTTTCTTAAAAGGAGAATCCAGGGTATAGACACATTGTCCTGTATGAATCACCTTAAAGTCCTATCTCTGTATTTCATCTCCTGTAGCTTACTGAGAGACAATCTTTGCTTGGCACGCAAGGCATTTTTAACTCTGATGGGCCTTTTGCATATCCACAAAATAAACATTATCAGATCCACTAGATCCAAGGATTTAAATTTTGCTTGTGACATAAATAAGACATGTTCGCAAGACAGATATGGATCTTAGAGGATTGCTATGCTCTGGAAAAGGCTACCCATCCATGTGTAGCAGAGCCCATTTCTAACCCTATTTAAGCATAACCTTGACCAATGGATGGAAAATTGGAAATTTACCCAGGGTCTGGTCACTATGTCTTTGATAGAAAGAGGCAGACAGTAATGCCCAAGCTGGCACCCCCCAAATCACCTCTAGAAATACTAACATACCCCATTGTAATAAATGTCCATGATACATACGGACACAACTGAGTTGGGATGTACAGCTAGGCTCATAAATGCCCTGGTGGTTCTTAGCCTAGTATGTACCTATGAACCTATGGTGTTTCCTGGTTGCTATGTCTGAAACCAGTTTCTCCTGTTATTGCCTAGCCAAACAGCTTTTGCAAAATTGAGGTCTCTACACTGTCCTTGACTTCTGCATTTCTCATATAAAGGACTTTTGCATTTCTCATATCTTGGCATGAACAAAAAATATTTTACATCATCTCCAACATTACTCTGCTAAGCATGCACAGGTATGTTCTTTTTACAACTACTTTCAGTTAAAAATTTAAAAAGATAATATGAATTAAAATGTAATTCTGCTCAAGAATGATATAGATGAAATTCATTCTGTTGGATATGCATACCAGTGTGTTATTATTTAGAAAATGTATTTTTAAAAATTACCACTCTGAATGGGCCAGAGAGATCTCAACAAGAGGTAAGCGCTTGTAAGTGACACACAAAATCCATCTGCCAAGAATGAATACATATTAAAACAACTTCAAGTTTCTCTTTCACAAACTGGCAAGGTCATAAGCACTGATGTTTCAGATGGCAAGTATAAAAAAGGGGGACATGAATGTTACAAACAGCTCATAATAAGAAGGTGGTGATACTTGCATATAATAAGTCTGCACTACATACTAGGACCTTTGGGCAACCCTAACAGACAGCAATGCAGACAGTTTATCCTCACTGTTTCTCCAGCTAAACTCTGGGAGTCTTAACATGAAACTGCATTCACTGGAAGCAGTCCTCACCTTGGAAGACATAGACATCTATGCAGTCATGGAGACCTGGTTCAAGGTAGTGGAGAGCACCCCAGCCATATTGGGCTACACCTCCTTCCACACGTTCAGACCACAAATTGATGGCGTGAAAACTAAAGGAGGCTGTGTATCAATATTCATTAAAGATAAGTGCATCACCATATTGATTAGACAGCATGATTCCCTGGAGATGCTTCAGGTGCAATTAACTAATAATAGGACACCTATTCAAGTCATTGCCAGCTACAGGAACCCTTCCATGAATCAGGACACCCACTCTGCCTATTTGGATCTACTTGAGTCTATCAAGATACATCCAAACACCATGGTTTTGGGTGACTTTAACTATCCATCCATTGACTAGGGAAATTACTCATGTGCAAACTCACTTGCCCAAAGGTTCCTCAACTTCATTAACTCCAATGGCCTGCACCAGCTAGTTGATATCCCCACAATAGGTGCTAACATCCTGGATCTGGTGCTTACCAATATGGGGACAACTGTAGCACCCCCATTGTGAGGTCCTTCCTGGTGAAATCTAACCATAAATCTGCCTCATTTAAATGTATTATCAAACCTGACCTGCCCTAGCACCAACTAAACTAAAAAACTTCTCCAAGGTAGATTATAACCTCTTACAGGATGGTGTAAATAGCTTCACTGCACCTCCCCCCTCAGATGGAACTGGCAGCTATGCCAAGTTCTACACAAATGCCTTATACAAACACCTGAACAACTGCATTGACTTGGCCATATGTGATAGGACCAAAACAAGCTCCTCAAGGAAGAGCAAACCTGTCTGGTAGACAACTGCCATAAACAGGTTTTACAATAAGAGGAAGAAATTGCTGTCTAAGAGTAACTACAAACCCAATGAAAATATAGGTAAATTACTATACAAAAGCACTGTTGCCCAAGCCAGGAACAAACTTGCCTACAATATTTGCACTACCAAACACACAAAGAGCTTTAAACATGAACTGAAAAACTTCCTAACTAACTGAAGGTCCTGTCCATGCCAGAAACCAACCTAATCTCCACTCCCCTTCTTCTCTATCTCTCTTTATGCTATATCTCAATCTCAAAGATATGTAATCTATAAATGACCAGTTGTGGCAAATGAGAAGATTTCTACAGCTTTTTTATGTATATAATTTATGTACATAGCTTTTAGAGATATAAATAGTACAACCTCCAGTAGGCCAATGACATACCATCAACAGCCTACTGCATACACACTTTATGTAATGAGGATAATGACTTTTATGCTATAGACCTGTATAGATGATTGAACTTCACTTTGTCTTTTGCTTTTCATATCCTGCGTATTTATCCTCTCTGTTTCTTTAAAACCAGTCTACTAATCTTGTACAATCTTTTATGCAATTGTTATTCTTACACTGAACTTTTTTGTAACTGTTATATATTCAATGTGTACTGTTATATTTTCCGTTTGTACTGTTATTGTACTACCTTTGTTATTAGTATAGTTGGAGCTTTTCTCCTTGGGTCTTTACTGAAAATGGGCTATTGGCTCAGTTGGACTAACCTAGTTTTCAAATGACAAATAAATAAATAAAATAGAGGGAGCAAGCCATAAACTGGAAATACTCCCTCCTCAGCCTAAACAAGCAAATAAGACTTCTTGTGAAGTCCTCCAAAACTAACTACAAATCCAAATTAGCTTCCTCAACTAAGCACAACCATAAAACATTCTTTAGTTACATCTGTAACCTAAAAGGTAAGGCCCAGATATGTGCTGAACTGGTGGTTAACGATATCACATATACTGAGCCTGTGGACATTGCTAACCTGTTAGCTGACAATTTCTATGAAAACTTCACTCCACTGTCCCCAACACACTTACCCAGAGACATCCCTACCACCTGTCCTCTACCTTGCATCTCTAAAGACCAGGTCATGAGCACCCTATCTAAGGTCAAAAACACAGCATCCATGGGACCTGATAACATCTCAGGCTACATCTTACGGGTCTATGTCAAATCTTCGAACACTGGAAATGTTGAACGTCATATGGTCGAGACCATATGATCGACATTTCAATTGTTAGAAGATTGACTTTTAATGGCGCCATACTGTGCAAAATGGGAGAATTTCCCTTTTCTGCACTGAAGTGCAGTCTCGGAGTTGGTTATTTAAGTAGGGGGGTGCGGGGGTGCAGGGGGGTTCGCCCCTATGCTCGCACTGTTAAGGTGTGTTTTTCTTTTTCTTTTTTTTTTTTTTATATTCAAACTTCCAAATGTCGACCATATGGTATTCAACATTTTGGATTTTCAAATATATAACATAGACCCCCTTACATGGACTCAGACAAGAATTAGTAACATGAGGTACTCTTTTCAATCATAGTCTAAGCACTGGCTTCCTCCCAGCTGAATAGAAAAAGGCCACAGTTATCCCTTTGCACAAAGGTGGTTCTTCCACTGACACTGGGAACTATAGACCTATTAGCCTGACTAACCTTATCTGCAAGGCCATGGATAGAATCATCATGGACCTTATCAACAAAGATATTGGTAACCTCCAAACACTTGACCCTACTCAATTTGGATTTGTCAAAGGGAGATCATGCTTGTTAAACCTAGTGGACTTCTTCGAGACAGCCACCAAGGCCCTTGATGAAGGGAAATCTGTGCATACAGCCTACCTAGACTTAGCCAAGGCTTTTGTTACTATCCCCCACTCAGGCACAATTGACAAATTCACCTAGCTAGGTATCAACCTGTATATCATTAGATGGGTCACTAACTGGCTCACTGATAGAACCAATATAGTCAAAATAGGAGAATCCACCTCATACAGCAGACATGGGATCAGTCCTGGGACCTCTACTGTTTGGAATATATTTCTCAGAAGTGCAAGTTAAAACTAAAGGTCGGTGGCTGACAAAGTTTGTTGATGACTGCAAACTGGGAGCAGTCATAAATCTCCAAACAATGTCAACATCCTACAAGAGGGTCTTACACAAACAAATGACTGGTGCTAAAGTCATGGCCTTACACTCAATGCAAAAAAATGTATCTTCATCCCTTTTGGTAAAAGTGATGTTCCTGCTAACTACCACATCAATAACAACACCCTAAGTATCCACTCAGTGGTGAAAGACCTCAGCACACAGGATAACAGCAACCTTACCTTTGATCACCATGTCTCCACAGTGGTAAAAATGGCATTCTGTGTTGCTCATCTCATAAGCAAGGCCATTACCTCCAGAAAAAAAGAAGTTATAACCTCCCTGTGCTCTTCCCTCATCAGGCAAGTAATTGAGTTCAATGCCCCTTTTGGTATGTACCTTTCCAAGCACCTGCAGCAATTTGAGAGACCACAAAGTTTCCTCACAAGGAGAATTCAAGGTCTTCAGCAACTGTCTTATGAGGATTGTCTGAAATCACTGTCAATTTATTCTGCTTCATATAGATTACTCAGAGGTGATCTCTGCCTTGCGTATAAGCAATCTTTAACCCTGCTTTATTGGAAATGCTGCATATCCATAAGTCAAATGGTACATGGGTTACTCACTCCAATGGCCTTAACTTGGTATGTGACATTAATAGAACCTGCCAGAGGGACAGATTTGTCTCCCAGAGGTGACCAAAATTTTGGAACAGACTCCTGTTTCACGTTAAGCAAAGCACCTCATTGACCCGCTTCAAACGCAACCCAGACGATTGAATGGGTAACCGTAAATTCACCACAGAGGTTCCACCTATGTCCCTTTTTGACAGGGGTGATAGGTGTTGATCATGGAAATAAGGGTAGAACTTGCCTAGGCTTGTAAGGGCCCTAGGGTCATTAGCTTAGGAACCTCCTATGATTAGGGTTGCCACCTATTGTTGTGGCTAAAACTGGACTAAAGCTACACCCCTCACATCACCGGTAACCCTGCCCATTCCTGCCCCTCTCCTGTCTATGTTCCACCCATTTTTTGATATCACAATGACATCAGCTGATGGGGAACACCCTCTTTTATCCATTCCTGATGCCTGCTTTCTGCTGATTTACTATGCTTTTCTATAAAAAAAACATAGTAAATTAACCAATTTAACAAAGTCCGATAGTTGTTTCCTTTTGAAACAGAATAATGAAGAGTTTGTAGAGTGTTTTCTGGACTACCAGACAATCTGTTTGATTTCTGGATAGTCCCGGAAAAAACGGATAGCTGTCAGTCCCACCTATGATCCTATGATCATACGTGCAATAACCATTATACTTTAAGAAAAGAAACCAACATTTCAGCCTGCTGAAACTGTCCAGGTCAGTTGTAAAACCAAGTATAGTGAGTTCAGTTGAAGTAGTCAACTTGTAATTAAGCTAATTGGAAGAACCTCATTGTCACAGTACTTTCCACATTATATAACTGCGGTGGTGGTGCTGCGGTAGCATTGTCGCCTCACAGTAAGACGTTGTCCTGTTCGATTCTCAGCTAGAGCGTCTTCTGTGTGGAGACATGTGTGAATGGGTGTACCTTCATTGAAGGTTGTGCGTCAGGGCCGGCAATTTGGCACGTAAAAAATCTACTGCCAATCATTAGCGGACCGGAGTTCCGTTGTGGCGACCCCTAACCGGGAAAAGCCGAAAGATACAACATTGCAAATTTAGCCATTTTGAATGTTGAATGAACATCTGCAGTACTGTAATAGCCTAACGCATAACTATAGCTTTCATTGACCACAAATTCCTGCCAGTCATTATATATATTTCCTATCAGCCTCTTCCAAGTCATCCAGTAAAGTAGCAGTTCCAAATATTAGCTCCCCTCAGTGTTTTTTGATTTTCAGTGACTGATGTGTGAACAGAATACGTAGCTTATGTCACTCATCTGTACAGTATGCAGTACACAAGGTGAAACTGTGACACAGAAAGCATTAGCTGCTAGCATTATGGATATATCCAGGTTATACATCAGTTTAATTAGTGATGTAAATAAGGTGTAGCAAACACTGCAAAATGTAGTCATTTTTTGCATGAATTGAGACATTCACTGAAGTATACAGCTACTGTTATCTCAGCTTTGAACATGGATGGATATGTAAACTTTTCACTTATGCTCATAGTGCTAGAAATTAATGCATGCAAGCAGCAAGTTTAAATAAATGAATGCATTCTAGTGTTAAAGAGTTATTATCAGCGGTTATCATCAATTACTGTTATACATTAAAATGCACTGTAAAGCAAAAGGGTTTATTTATACCAAGATGTAGTGCTACCTTCTACTTTACACATTTTTTTTGCTGTTTATTATGAGATAATCTTACAGGGTTACTACTAGACAACAATACCTTTCCCTAAATAATTCCCTAAGACAGCTGGATCTTCTAATCAAATCCTCTATAAATGTTCAAATTCTGTAGAAGATTTGTTCCTGATAATGCACCAGATAGTACAGACTGAATTAATATTCTATACTCTACAGCCTGAAGATTGAAAGTCTCTCTCTCTCTCTCTCTCTCTCTCTCTCTCTCTCTCTCTCTCTCTCTCTCATGTCACCTTTTCCCATTATGATTTTCAAGTCCCTTCCAGATGACTTTTTTTGTATTCAGTCCTCAGAAGTGTTTGAAGGAGAACTTTCTTATTCCAGGAAGCATCCTATTGTTGCAATTTTTGTCATTAACATCTAAGTGTCATTACTGTTATATTCTACTGTAATGCTTCAGACATGATCCCTAGGGCTTCATCTGTATAGTCAATGGGTACATTTATACAACAATATATACAATTATAGAAAAGGAGGTTTCAAGGCTAGCAGAAAAGCTTTTATTTCAATGGTTAAACAAGCACTTTCAAAAAAGTCTGTAGAAACACAGTGTGAGTAAAACTGTTCGCAAATAAGTCAAGGCACATAAAATAGTTTCTCCAGGGAGCTATGCAGTACCAGTATATCAAGACAGAATATCAAAAGACAGAAGCCCAAGGGGGAAAAGATTTACAAAACTAAACTAGATTATGTTTCCTACCCCCGCCTTGAATACAAATATTCTTAATGTCAATAGCTGAAAAGAGCCATCACAGGAGACCTACTTAGAAACTATCATACAAATACTCGTTAGATGTCTTAAACAGATATAATGTATTTTTCAAAGACGTGGAATCTGACTCAATAACCGGGTATTTTAAAAGTGAAAAATTCTCATTTACATAACTGAAAATTGCCCTGCTCTTCCAGGGTAATATAAAAATAGTGGAGGAATCAAGGGCAGAGTTTTTAACAAAAGGGCAACCTGATCTGAAAAACCAAAAGACATCTAGGAAAATGTAAACTTAGCCAAAAGGAAAGAAAGCAAAGCAAATAACGACTAATTGATGACAAATAATACACATCAGTTAATCCCAAAACAGTACAGCTTTAACTCATTCACAACTAGTACCTGTAGAATGTCACAACTCCATCACACTACCCACATTCTTACACCTTGTACCTCTGGAATGTCACACCTCCACTGCACTACCCACATTCTTACACCTAGTACCTGTGGAATGTCACACCTCCATCACACTTCCCACATTTTTACATCTAGTACCTGTGGAATGTCACACCTCCATCACACTACCCATAGTCTTATACCTAGTACCTGTGTAATGTCACACCTCTATCACACTACCCACATTCTTACACCTAGTACCTTTTAAATGTCACACTTTCATCAGTCAACCACCTCCATCACACTACACGCATTCTTATACCTAGTACCTTTTAAATGTTACACTCATCAGTTAACCCACATTCTTATATTCCTGAACATTTGTCCATCCACACACAAACCCTTTTTCTCATTTTTGCACAGGGGGTTAGGGTGTCACTTATCTAGAGTCAAGATTCACACCACTGGGTGGCTAGCCCTGCTACAGTTTTTCTTCCACACCACACATTCATACACTCACACCTATAGCCAATTTAAAGTGTCCAATCCAGGTACTGCATGTCTTTGAAATATGGGAGAAAACTAGAGTACCCAGAGGAAACCCACATGAACACAGGAAGGACATTCAAACTTTGTACAGAATGCATCCCAGCTGAGAATCAAACTGGGGAACCACTTGCTGTGAGGTGACAATACTATCTCCTGTGCCACTGTGTTTATATTCCTGAACATTTTATGAAAATCAAGTTAAAAGAATAAAAGCCCAAAAAATATAAATATATTTTGAAAAGTAAATATTAAAAAGATGTAAGCAGCAATGTGCTCACTAAAATATTATTGACAGTGGTAACATGTTAGTTACTGTGGTGGATGTCAGTACATTCAAAGTCTAAAAATTGATATAGTAAATATTATAATGTAGAAAAATCCAGAATTATATTTTTCTCTAACTTTCTCAAACTATTTTTATATCCTGGAAACTGTACAATACAGACACATACATCGGTAAAGGAGTTTTGAGTTTTTACATGATGGAAATAAATTCCTTTCTAAATGTTTGTTAAATGTAATATTTAAGTAAAAAGGTATGTCTTAGTAAAATACTCCTAAATGCAATCATGCCTCGATTGAGTATTATTTAATTTTCAGCGTCACTAAATGTAACTAGCAATGTATCTAAAATAAATGTTTTTGCACTTAATTGCAAAAACATGAATATCTTGTCACATTAGCCCCATTCTGAGAAGCTAGGAATGAATTTCGATGACACCTGATCGTGATATTTGTCATTACTCCCTTCAATAACATGCAGCTCACCCAGTATGAATGCAGAATGAAATATGAGGCTTCCTCTAATCAGAATGAAACATTTAGCTGCAATCCACATTTCATTGTAAAGAGTATGTTGAACATCCACATTGGTGACTCTGAAAATAATGAAAATAAAACATCAACATTTGCACCATCAGCCTGGGTAAGGCTTTGGAAAAGCCTTGACTGTGTGAAGGACCAGGGTAATATATATAAATAAATAAATTATTATTGCTGGCAGTAAACCAGAACTGTTAAAAATAAACAAGTCTTACACATGTACCCATTGCAGTAAAAACATAACTCTTTTCAATTTACTCTGTGTGGTAAATAATTAAATAAATGGTGATCATTTTATCAAATGGGGCTATGAGGATGTAATATTACAAAAAAATATGCCTGCAAATAGATTCAAAAGAGTAACCTCAGCTTTTGCAGGCAGTATAGAGCAGCACTATGCCTGCAAGCAGTTGACAGAGAGTGCCACAATTACATACAGCAGATTTTGTACTACTCACACTTTAGGGTGCAGTTTTACTAATAGAATATTTTTCTCAAATTATTATTATTATTATTATTTTGCAGAGTTACTAAAATGGAGGTTTGACTTACTTTATATGATGTAATGTAGATCAAAGTGAAATCCTTCGGCCTAAACATAGGAAGATAAAATATGAATAGCAAGTACAAAGAGTGATTACTTTTCCCAGTACCATATGTCCCAGATTAGCAATGTCAGTGCCATTTTACTTATTACTCCTTACCCTTTCATATGTTGACTAGTGCTAACTGGTAAATAACTTAGTTATGGAATCCAGCCACAAAATTGTCATGACATCTTAATGGCCTGTGGGTGTTAACAGGAAACAGACAAAAGGGTGGATAGGAATGAGTTTAGGTTTACTTTCAAACAGCTCTTTCTGTTAATATATATTTCATGCACTAGATATGCCACAGTTCTTTCAGGCTGGGCATCTGAGTTCCACCTTCAAATGCAAGGGTTAGAGTTTTTGATTTCTGTGCTTAAAAATATTTAGTCTCATGAAAGGTTGGAACAGATCATCTTTGTCCTAAATAAAGGTATTCCTAAATTTCCCACATAGTATTATACCTTTTATTTTCACATTTTCATAGTATCCATAACCACCATGTTAATCCTTCAGCCTTTAAACTTTAGTCTGCCAGCATTGCATTAGGCCATTGTATCTGGAAACATGCTGCTCAGTGAAGAAGGAGAACAGAAGTAAAAATAGAAGAAATTCCTCTACATTTTTCTAATAGTTTTGGAAATTGCATTTTTAAGCCAATAATATAGTAACCCTTTCTGAGGAAAAAGCCTTAAAACACATTTCTGCTGGAAAATATCTTGAATTTATACTGTTTCTTTATAAATGTACCAGTATCTCCAAGAAATAACAATGATTCTCACAGCAAAACTTTTCTTTAGCCATATGTGCTCATGTCAGAGTTTCTGTATTTAATGGCTACATCTTTCAGTGCAATGTAGTAAGACAACTAATAACTATAGAACTATTTCCCTTCATCCACTGTTACTTAAAATACAGCCAAAGGCCATCACTCATCCAATGATGGAGACCCTAACAGACTACAGTCTATTACATGAAAAGCATCATGGCTTTAGGACAAACTGTTATACCCATAATGCTCCTGTCATTTTGACCAGCACTACCTATAAACTGTTTGATACCTGCACTCTTACTGCCTTTGTGTACAATAATCACTTAAGAAATTAGCTGATATTGTATCCTAACACTTACCGATACTAGAATTTATTAATTATTAAGTATAAATAAGGACAAATTCTTAGAATAGATTACCTAATTTGCAATATTTGTAGAGTTCTTCTTGCCAGCACTTTTTCATCAGTACCATTCCTAAAACATGAATGTCACATGCTCAGTCTTACAGTATCTTAAGTTTTCCTTATGTATCAACACACACTCAGCATGGACATGTCAAACATTAAATACACTAATATAGGTTGATATTCTGGTCATTTATGCAGGCCTCTTATCAGCTCAAAATCTGGGCAGAAAACTTAGTAATGACCTGAAACTGATTGTCTCTGGGCTTCCGGCAGAAGAGTGCAATGTGAATTCCCCCCAAACAATTCCACCTATGTAAATAATACCCAAAGCACTAAGCAACTTCTCCTCCATAAAAAAAAACACAGAGAAACAATATAAATATCTAGATCTCTGACCCCACTATAACATCTCATTTTCCTTTTACCTGGAAATGTTCCTCATTAGAATTAATAAATAAGAACAGCTATACAATTCCCCCACTTTCTTTGTCTACCTTTGGTGGGATACCTTAGACAAAAGGAGTTTTTTATATATTGTATACAGGCTGTACAGTACTACTCCCAAATTCACTGCCAATGATAACATTCAACAAATGTTATATAACAATTGTTCCAATTTATGCACACAGCACTTCACTGCAACTGGTATGCTATTGCATTTCACACAACAAAAGAAAATACTCAAATTCAATAAAGAAACGCTGCTGTAAAAACTTGCCTTCTTAAACTGCATTCTCTCTTTAGCAATGTCTGTAAGCTTTGTCCCACCCACTCAAGTTCTTCATTCTTTACATTTCCTCATACTAAATAAACTTTTAACAAAACTTCATACTAGTGACAAGGCTAGCTTTTCTTCTTGGCTTTTATTTTGCAACACCATCATCTGATACATGTAGTCAGTACCACATACTAAACCTTTATCTGTACGGTTATTTTAACAATAAATGTGCATACACTTGATTTAATAACATATATGAAATAAACTTAGGTAAATGAAAATAGTTATGACCTAAAATTAAGAAAAAAATGTACACAGCTAGTACACAAAATTATATTTAACTGTAGCTTGTAAGTGTACATTTCTATCCTGAATGAATTTTTCTATCTCTTTATACTGTTTAATAGTTTTGAGTGTTTGTCTCATATTATGACTAAAAAACCTGTCTGGATCAAATCACTTACTCACTTCTCAAAAGAATAAATAAATACTGGTTTCCTCATTGGCAAATATTTTATTATCTGATATGTAAAGTAATGTATGATATAATATATGTCATGAATTGCACTTTAGCTGCCAAATGTACATGAGAAATTATGCCTACTGAATTAATGGTCTCCATGAATCACTCTTCTCTGTATTTATTTATGGTTCCTATTGTGCCCAGCCTGGTATCTAAAAAGTTGTATTGGGATAAGTCCACTCAGTCATCTGTCAAAAAATGAATAACGTGTATTATCTGTAAAATGTATAACTCCTGTCAAATTAGTGTGAAAACATTTAAGATGCCCAGGTTGAACGCTGTTATGCTGAAAAAATGTCCACAAGCCAGAGCAAGTTAAACACTCGTGCACTGCAACATAAATTATCTGATTGCTTTCCTTTATTTTTCAAAATCACTTGCATATATCATTATTCATCATAATGTTAACCTGCAGTTGGCCTGGAGGGTTAAGACTATGAGCTGTAGTTCCCATGGTAGAGGGTCTGATTCCTTCAACTCTTATTTGCCTACTGTCACTTAACCAGATATTCCCTCTGGATTGCCCCGAAAAAGGACTGTGTGTCCTGTTAGCCTATGTGGTTAACAAATGAGTATTATTGTTCTGTGTGGTTTGATTAGTCTGGCTCAACTAACATTTAACACATTTAATTCTTTAACCAAGAGAAAAAAAAATACTTCCTGTCACAATTTGTGCCCTTTAAGGAGTAGCCACAACATTTTTTAGCATATGCAACACACCGAGGGAACTTTATTTTCATACTAAATACCCAGTGGCCATTTCTGTGTGTGAACTACGGTAACAGAAATGGTTCTATGTATGAAAAGACTAAAGTCATACATCTTTCTGTTATCATTTTCCACCAATAGTTTAGTTGTTTACTGCTTTATAACAGTAAAAAGGCATTGTCCTGGCTACATGTTACAGTTTACTCTAGCCGGTTTACTGCTTTGTAACAGTAAAAAGGCATTGTCCTGGCTACATGTTACAGTTTACCCTAGCCGGTTTACTGCTTTGTAACAGTAAAAAGGCATTGTCCTGGCTACATGTTACAGTTTACTCTAGCCGGTTTACTGCTTTGTAACAGTAAAAAGGCATTGTCCTGGCTACATGTTACAGTTTACTCTAGCCGGTTTAGCTCTTTGTAACAGTAAAAAGGCATTGCCCTGGCTACATGTTACAGTTTACTCTAGCCAGTTTACCTCTTTGTAACAGTAAAAAGGCATTGCCCTGGCTACATGTTACAGTTTACTCTATCTGTGATATACAATCATCTGATTTGTTTTCATTATCATATATTTTTCAGGTATAGTTTACCAGTCTGATTGCTGCTGTTTGCCTTATTCAAAAAGCATGAATTCATTAGTTTGTTCCTTAACAATAAATATCAAATTAAGTGTTTTTATAAGCCACATGTTTACTGCCAATTACATTGTACAGAAACATAATTCTAAACAGACATTGCCTTTTGAGATGTTATATTGAAGTTATATTACTGTTTCTTAGCATGATTCATTCTTCCCTTAAGCAGCAGTACATTTAACTTAATATCATATTGCAGGTCTATTACTCAAGATCTGTGCAACCCCATATATCACAATTTGTAAAAGCTTGTATACTGTAATACCAGTCACTTAATGTAATGTGATATAGTAAGTTTAATTGCCTACAGTATCTTGCTTGCTTGTCACTATCCTAATTGCCCTTTTCTCAGATCATTTATTGGCATTATGTATATTCATGTATTTCCTCTCCGTCCTTCTTATTTTTGTAAGTTTACTTATGAGCATACCTCTCAATTTCTTTGTTCAAGAATTCTGGACAAAGTCAAAAATAATAGTGAGTCAAAGGCCCAAAAATCTGAGACATTTTTTAAAATATTACTCTAATTCATTTAAAAACATAACTTAATAGTACAATAGATTTTATGTTAGCAATGCATTTTCTGAAAAATAAGAAGTATGAATCACAGATAGAACACACAGTGTGAAAGTAGCAGACTCCAAATCAGACTGCCGACCAGTCACGAGTAGACTCCCACAGGGATTGGTCCTGGGTCCTCCCCTGTTCAGCATCTACTTCTCAGAAGTCTAGGCCAACACAAAGGGACTCTGGCTGACCAAGTTCGCAGACAACTGCAAGCTGGGAGCCATTATTAACTCCCCAAGTGATACAGACATCTTACAGAAAGGCCTCACTGAAACCAATGACTGGTGTCAAAACCATGGCCTTAAGCTTAATGCCAAAAAATGTGTTGTCATCCCCTTTGGGAAAAACTCAGTTCCCACTAATTACCACATCGACGGGTACCCACTGAATACTGAAGGTGTTATAAGAGATCTGGGGATGCAGGTTGACAACAACCTCTCCTTCGACCACCACATTGCCACTGTGGTCAGAAAGTCCTATGTGGCACATCTCATTACCAAGGGTTTTGCATCCAGGAAGAAAAAGGTCATTGTCTCCCTACTCTTCTCTCTCTCTACTCTTCCCTCATTAGACCAATCATCGAGTATAATGCCCCATTTGGCATGTACCTCACTAGACACCTGCAATAGCTGGAGATGCCACAGAAGTACCTCACAAAGAGGATCCTAGGCATTAAAAACATGTCCTATATGGACAGACTCAAAAGACTCCAGCTATTCCATTTCATATCGCCTACTTAGAGGCAGTCTCTGCTTGACTTACAAAGCCATGTCTGACCCAGCTCTGTTAGAAATGCTACATCTACATCTAAAGAAATCTCAATCCCTCTGCACCACATGCTCCAGAGACCTTAAACTCATTACCACATGGGTAATAGAAAGTTCACCCCGGGGATCACTCCAGTGGCTCTACTTGATAGAAGCACTGGGAACTAATGTCAGACAGCATGATGCCAGGGCACTTCCATGGGCTAGGCTTGTAAAGGCTCCAGAGCCATTAGC